>NC_056737.1:942912175-943104675 GCF_019279795.1 Protopterus annectens | reverse complement strand
TAGTGTCTTACAAGTGATTGCATTGTAACTGGAAAGTATATGATAGGCAGTTAAAAGAGTATTGCCTTATATTGATGCTTTGTGAATTAGTGATTATTCATTTGACATATACAACTTAGTTTTTATTTTTATTTAGTTAGTTACTTAGTTATTTGGTCTCTGCTGCAGTACCATTCCATACAGCAGTCACTCATCAGGTTGCCAGATGGCTTATTGGGAATTTAAGTACCAATGTCAAATAGTTAACAAATAACTAGACAGTATCTACAAGCAAAATTTTCTCTCTTATTTAATGTACTTAAAGTAATTAAAACATTTATTTGTTTTTATCATAACACTGAAGTGTGTGATCTAACTCTCAAAACTGGCTACGTCATTATACACTTTGACAGAAAAATTGACTGATGCCAGCGATAAGATAAACAATCAGACAGTACTCACACACTTATCCATTCATCCATTCAGACACACACATACACACACACGCACGCACACACACGCACGCACATGCACACACACCTTTCACTCTCACTACCTTCCTTGTGCTATTTCCCAGGCAGACACACACACACACACACACACACACACACACACACACAAGCCCTTGAATACACTTAAGTAAAAGAGAATTTCCCACTGGAGCCACACTAAAATTCTGTTGAGGTTTATTGTAGTTCAAGAGCACAGAAAGACAGGAAGCCATCAGCTCAAATATCTTTGTGGAATATTTACAGAGCAGCACGGTGATTAATTTAGTTACTGATTTCTTCTTGGGCTAAAGGTAATATTGATTCATTTCCTTGTGACCATGTTGCTTTTCAACTACATTGTTTATATTTATTGAACAAAGCAAATTTTCAGCTAATTTTGTTCAGTAGAAACTAAAACTCAAGGCACTAGCGCAAGCTATAGCCCAAACCTTACAGTTAAAGGCTAAACTGTTGAACTAATTCCATTTGAAATACTACATTGGTGGAGAATGCAGGAAGAACTATAGCTTTCTTTCCATGAAATGTGTTTTTACAAGTTACTTGCTCTGCATAAAATTTCTTCCTCACCAGAATGAGGAATGCAGTCTTAACCTGCATGTCAAATTACTGTCTGGTTAGCAGAAAAAAATCTGTTGTGTTACACAAGAAGCCTTATGATAAAATGCAGTGCAAAGCAGATGCAAATGAGAACTTGTAAAAACTTTGTAGCGATATATAGATTTTATGTGCAGAAAACTATCTTCATGGAAGTGAAAAGGATTACTTAATGAACTTTGTTCTGCAAAACCAAAACGCGTGTGATAAACTGTGTATAGCAATTTTTTTTCTGTTGGTGAATATGTGTACTGAAAGTGTAGCTGCTGTACTTTCTTCGAGATGGAAAAGATCACTGAGGTCTTAGTGAAATCTCCTATGGCCCTTCTTGAAAGAAGTGCAGCTACTGACCAGCACTTGATCAGCCTCTAATGACAGATTTCCATAATTATGAAACCCTCACTTTGAATTTTAAAATCCAGATCACATCTGGAGACATGGAGCCACATCTATTAACTTTTGAGAGGTAAGTGGCTAATGAAAACTGTCTCCAACATGATTAGGAAATAATATTCTCTTCTCACTTATCTGGGGACTCAGTGAAAGGTTATATGGACCTAGAAGGTGTTGGCCTACAAAACTACCAAAGACTGAAACAAGATATTTTAACTATGACTTCACCAGAAAGTACAGTCCCTTAAGTTTCACAATTGCAGTTTTATTATAGACAAGCCAGTAAAGTCACAGATGGCTGATCTAATGCATGGTTTGAAACTGTGGTTAGATCCTTTTGTAAAGTGTAACTGGAATTCTATAAATTCTGACTGTAAATTTAAAAGATAAATAACTAGCATCTTAAGAAAGTGAGTAACCCAGAGTGACCTAAGTCTTCTGAGCAGTTGGCTGCTTCAGTAGAATCTTTATTGTTATTTGAGATTGCAAATTCCAAGTCATACCTGCATGTGCTTATAGCTACTAATAAGCCATCACCTAACCATGCTGCTTTCCTTGCAGACATGAACAAAGGCTGCAGTAATCTGAAATGGTTTCTTTTACATGCTCTAGAAAGGCACACAGCAAAATACTGTTAGTTACTGACAGAAACCATGCCTGTAAAAACTATTATTTTTAATATTATTAATCAATAATATATACTTGATGTATGTCTATGGGATGTGGCATTACTGAACGTTCAAATGCTAAAAGCATAAAATCTGTTTTTTCATCATACTATTAATTCTATAACTGAATTGTCAAAAGTAATGTTATGGTAGAGGGAGAAGAAATACAACAATTGTTGGATTCAAGGGACACAGCTAGATTGCTCATTGCTTATTACACACTATGTAAGAGTAAAACAACTAGTAAGCAGAAATTGAAATAATATGCGTACATGAAGTTAGAATAAAATATTCTGTAACACAGGTAGCAATAACCCTGTAGCTTTGGTGATTAATATAACATATGCTGTGATGACTGGCCAAGACTTTCCTCAGTTTAAAGAGCTACAGAAGTTATGTGGGAGATTTAACCAGATATATTACCAGAAATACATGAAACCTACCAAAAGTAAAAACATAGTAAAGAAAATGGTGTAGGAATAGAAGATACAAAATGATTTTAAAATTAGCTCTAGTTGGAAGGGTTAAATAACTCTCAGACTGAATCTGACCAAAGGATTCCAGTGGTTGAAACCTGAGCGAGAAGATGAATCTAACTAAAAGACACGAGTAGCTAAAGTAATAAAAGAGGTCAACATGGAACATGACCGGGTAGGGGCCGTGGTTAAGACTACATTAAGGTAAATATGAGCAGAAAATGAAGAAGAAACAGATGAATGTCATACTGAAAAAAATGGGAAAGAGAACTAGAATAGAGCCTTGAATGTCTTGCTGCTATACCAAAAAGAGTAAGATGGTCAAAAATAGAACCGGGGCTGTAAGGCAAAGCAAGCAAATTAACTTCTGAAAAGGAAAAGGAGAAACTGGCAGCACCCCTGGTGGAGTTACCCTTAACAGAGGAATAATTAGATGAATACAGAAAAGCCTGCACTTGTATTTATGGGAGAAAAGGCCATTGCCTCCACTTCACATCAGAATACTGATAAGAGTAATGCAGACCTGGCTGATCTTCAGATAAGCCATGCCAATTTCACAGAGGCTGAGTGGGAAGACAAGACACTAAACAGAGCTAGACAGGATACAGTCAGTCAGAGCAGAGTTGATGGGGAAGGAGAAGAACAGAGCAGCCCCATTTCAGATTCTTATTTCAGACTAAGAAATTGTCTGGTCAATAGGGTAAACAAAGACAAAGAATAGGTACCGAACCATTTAATACTTCCAAAATATTGTAGAACATGTGTAATGATGTTGGCTTATAACCACATTCTGCCTGGTCAGTTAGGGATGAACAAAACAAAAGGCAAGATTTTAACAATATTTTAACAGCCTGATGTCAGGAAGGACATAAATAACTTTTGTGCATCTCACTCAGTGTGTCAAAAGACAGCATCCAACCTTGGGTTTAAGACCCCTTTGATATTCTTACTCATTGCAGATAGCCCATTTGCCCAACTAGTAGTAATCATTGAAGGGCCACTTGTAATACTAAGAGACTTCAGTATATCCTGATAATTATTGATTATATAGGTTCATAGGAGGTTACTAGGCTATTGGCCCTAGGGCCTTTATAAGCCTAGCCATGTTATACCTCTGTTCCCTTATTAACCAACGTGTATGGTCTATATTTGCAGCACAATTCTATGATCAGCACCAACTGCCCTTATGCAAGAGCAACATAGGTAATATCCCTGGGATAAATTTATGGTCTCCCATCCAGTTGTCTAAGTTACGCTTAAATAGGGTCTTTGAGGAGTTGTGTTTTATGTGAATTAGGAGTTTGTAGCAGAGGAGTGACAATCTCTGGGAGACATGTCTCTTTCTCCAGCATGTCCTGTTAATGTTGCAGGCTAGGTTAAGATCCCTAGAGTGAGTGAATATTGTCTGATTGGACTTGTGAATGTGCAGCATTTCCATTAGGGCAGGGTCTGAGACTGCTCTGTAGGCCAGGCACAAGTTGCCCGTCAACAGTCTATAAGATACAGAGTACAGTTACAGAGCTTTCAGTCTATTCATGTAGGTCATGTGTTGAAGGCCCTGAATTGTCTTGGTGAGAAACCTCTGAGGTCTCTCCAGCTGCTGCAGGTGTCTGATGAGGTACATACAGAATGGAGCATTGTACTCTATTAGTGGTCTGATGAGGGATGAGTACAGCGGAGTTCAAACATTCTTAGTTTTGGAAGCGATGCCCTTATTTATGAGATATGCAACATAAAAGGCCTTCCTTACCACTGTGAACACATAGTGATCGACATTAAGGTCACTATCAACCTATGTTTCAAATTCTCTCACCACAGGGTTTGAGCTAAGGAGGGTCACTGTTAATATTGCAATTTGCAGGGACTTCCCCTTTGCCAAAAAGGATGATAATGCATTTTTTTGCATTTAGTTTAAGTCCATGGCTTTGGCACTAATCATTTGTATGTGTAAGCTCTTTCTGTAGTATGTTAACATCATTGGGGGAACTCAATGATTGCACCCAGTTTGTAGTCATCAGCAAACCTGGTAAGCCACAGGCCGTCTATTTTCACCTGGACTTCTGAGAAATAGATTCCAAACAGTAGGGGGCCCAACACAGATCCTTGTGGGATACCATTGGTGACTAGTCTGCTGGTAGAAGTAGAATCCCCAACTTTGATGTATGCGTTCTGTTGGTGAGCCAGTTGGCTACCCATCTAGTGACATATGGGTTAATTCCCAGCTGGGTGAGGTTCTCAATGATGCCTGAGTGAGGAATTGTGTCAAAAGCCTTGGCTAAGTCAAGATAGGCTGTATGTATTGTTTTGCCTTCATCCAGGGCTTTGGTGACATTCTCGAAGAAGTCCACCAGGTTTAATAAGTATGATCTACCCTTAACAAAGCCAAATTTGGTCAGGTCAAGAGTTTGAAGGTCACGTATGTCTTTGTTGATAAGGTAATTCATGATTCTCTCCATGGCCTTGCAGATAATGTTAGTTATGCAACAAAATTTCCAGAATCAGTACCTCTACAAAGAGTCAGTGCAAACTCCATAGCAAACGAAGCAGTGCTGCTTTTTTTCTGGGATAGGAGTTCCCTAAGAAATTCTCACTGACCAAGGCATGCTATTCATTGTCTACGGTAATGCATGAACATTGTCAAGTTTTTATAGTAAAACAGTTAAGGACATCTGTATACATTCTCAGATGGATAGTCTAGTGGAGAACTTTAATAAAACTTTAAGGCCTATGTAACAGAAAGCTATAGACCTGCGTGGCTGAAACTGGAAAACTAACTGGAAAGGGGCAGCCATATTGGCTGCAGGGTATTGTGGGTGCAGTATACAGTACTGAATGCCAGTACTGCATTTGCAGTCATGGTTGAAACATTTCAGAGCTCTGTGCATTGTATTTTAACTGTAGGCAGCCATTTGTTGGATTTGTAGCAAGCGGTTTGCTACAATTAAAAAAGAAGCAAAGAGGAACCATTCTGTTTGTTTATGTTGATCTTAAACAGTTAGAGGACTTGGAGGTTGAGCATTTTTGTCATCATTTTAAGAGTTGAGAGAGGTGCCAAACCAGGAAGCTGCAGATAGAACTACAGCACCTAGCTATGGCTGTGATCCTACCAAACAGGAAGAATACTTTTCAACTGTTACAGCTTTCCTAAGAAATTATCCATCCTTTAAAAACATTTACACAGATGAGCTGTTCAACAGCTTTATTTTTCTACAATTTTTAAGAATTTTAAACTTCAACACTCAAAGGATAACGTGGTAACAGTTTAACTCATTTGATATATGGTTCTGTTATCCCATTTATTTTAAGTTGGAAGAATACGTCTAAGAAAATGTTTATTTAATTCTTTTGCAGAGCTGCAATTGGAGATGTATAAAATTGATAAAACTATTCCATACCACATTACAAGTAAGGCAAAGCAAGCAAATTAACTTCTGAAAAGGAAAAGGAGAAACTGGCAGCACCCCTGGTGGAGTTACCCTTTAAGTGCTCTTCAGCAATTTCATTCTGCTAGCCGGTAAGCCATTAGACCTCAGGAATTTGTTTTAAAAGTGTTCAGATTTGTAAAGTAATACTTAGTTTTTTCTCTTGCCTTGGTTGGCTCTGGCTCTGCCCCGCTCCGTTCGCCCTCGCTAACGCTCGGGCTCTCTCCGCTCCCCTGCCCTGCCCCCTATTCCCTCCCGCCCCCACTACCTCTACATTTATAGTAATCATAGCCACACCCACAGCTCACCCTCACATCACCTCCACCAATCAAAGCTCCTCAAGTCATATCACATTAAACCACACCAACTTGCTCCACACAAAATACTCCCAATCACTCTCATTCCCACTAGGCATTTTTTGCATCACCCACACTACTTCCCCATCCACATATAGTGCAACCCTATAATTCCTATTCAGACCCCCCACCTAGAAACAACATAAACTTTATACCCATGACTATCACACAACTAAATCTAGTCTGTCTTCTCATAATTCTTTACAACACCACAAGTTATCACTCTAGCAATATTCCTAAACTTAGTAGCACAACACTGCATTATGCACTCTCATACACAGACACCACACATTATAATAATATCTGCCCACACTTATTCAAGAACTACATAATGGACCAATTCAGAACTAAACACATATGCTCTCATTCCTACTCCAAAAAAACACAATACTTTCTCACACTCCTCACCAAACTCCAACATCTGTATAACCATTTTAACTCCAGGCTCACCATAAGTGGGGATATCCACCCCAACCCAGGCCCAAATCCATCCTGTCCAACACAAACTGCTCCAATACAAATGTCAGAACATAACACCCCCACTTTCTTCATCCCTGGGCAAATCAACAACAGCAGCAAAACCAACCATCTTTTAATCTAAATATTAATATTAGAAGTATCAAAAATAAAATACCTGAACTCCAGGCCACAATAGCACACTACTCCCCAGACATAGTTGCTTTAACAGAAACCTGGCTAAATAAAAACATAGCTAACTCAGAAGTTCTCCCTACCGGCTACAATATCATTAGACAAGACAGACCACTTCGTAAAGGGGGTGGAACTGCCTTACTCTACAAGTCCAACTTAACTGTCCATCAATTACCAAACTCCTACCCCTCCCCCAATAATTGGGACATACTTATCTCACAACTTCAACTTTACCCTAAAAAGGTCATCACCACAATTGTGATCTATATTCCACCTGGTAATACACCTGCTAGCCTTGAAGACTTCTTATCCTGGTGGTCTTCCACATACTCACAAGAAACCCATATTCTGGGGGACTTCAACCTAGATTGGTTCACCTGTATATCAGAACCACCAAGTAATCTAATAAATCTCCATGGCTACCAGCAGCTAGTCCAAATTCCAACTAGGTGTGATAAAAAATCTAAAAGAAAATCCATCCTTGACTGGGTCCTAACTAGCAACCCCACATTGTACCCTCACACAGGCAGTCTCCCAGACACCCTAAGTGACCACAACATAATATACTTTATACGTAGTAGAACAAGCATATGCAAAACCACTAACTATATATCCACTAGAAACACAAAAAAATTCTCTCCTGAGATCCTCAACACTTTACTGTGTAACTGTGACTGGACCCCCCTAAAAACCCTCCCACTTGACCAGGCTGTAGCATATTTCAACAAAACATTTCTACAACACCTAGACACTGTCGCTCTATTGCGCAAAATCAAAGTTAGAACCTCTACAAACCCCTGGCTCAGTAAAGTAACCAAACAAATCCTCAAGTCCAGAGTCACTGCCTGGCGTTATTATCAAAAAAACAAAGAAACACAAAGCCTAACTAAGTACCAAGAACTGCACAACCGTGCAAAAAAAATGCATTAGGCAGGACAAAATAATCCTACTACACAACATTACAAACTAAATACCAACACAACCCGCATAAATTTTGGCAAAATGTAAACCAGCTACTAAAATCCACCCAAAAGGCTACCCCCAAACTAACCACCCCTGACACTAAAGTTCCCATCGAAACACAATTCAACTCCCACTTTGTGAACTCAATTCTATCCTTAGTATCACAGGACAGTTCCTTCCTCACTATCCCCCCCCAACACAAATAACACTAATACAAACTTTACCCACAAAACAGTTTCCACCACTTCAATCAAAAGCATGCTCTCCAAACTAAAAACCTCATCAACAGCAGCCGACCTACTCCCCAGCTATTTCTTGAAACTTACAGCAGATGCTATTGCTATCCCAGTCTCCACTCTCATAAACAGATCAATTGTTGAAAACTATGTGCCCAAACTCTGGAAAATATCCTATGTTACACCCATACATAAAGGCGGGACCTCCACTGAACTTAATAACTACAGACCCATTGCTTTACTGTCTCCCCAGCCAAAATCCTAGAAAAATGCATCCATACCCAGATGCTAAACTATCTCCTAGACTGCAACATCCTGTCACCTACTCAGCATGGTTTCAGACCTGCCCATAGTACCACTACAGCTCTCCTCTGCTTCACAGACACAGTAAACCGTCTCAAAAATGAAGGCCTGCAAGTGTCAACTCTTTTTTTGGATATATCCAAAGCATTTGACACAGTCTCACACCAAATCCTGCTAAACAAACTAAACCAATATCATCTATCTAATTCCACTCTTACCTGGTTCCAAAGCTACTCAACTGACAGGTACCAAGCTGTGAAATGGGAAAATTCTCTCTCTCCTCAGCTGCCCATAACTATAGGAGTCCCACAGGGTTCTATCTTAGGACCACTACTATTCACAGTCTTCACAAATGACCTCCACACCTCCACACAGCATGCATCTATAATTCAGTATGCAGATGACACTACCTTAATCTGTGCTGCACAAAACATTCCCACCCTCCTGCAAACAACTCAACTAGCATTCTCTGACATTGAAAACTACCTTACCAAAGCCCAACTTATCCTCAATCCAAAGAAAACTCAGCTTATGATTATAACCAGTTCTAACAAAAACACTAACAGTCAATTCACTATCTACTCCACAAATGCTACTCCAATTGCTCCAGTGGCACAGGCTAAGCTATTGGGAATAACCATAGACTCCCACTTAAAATTTGATAGTCATCTGAACTTAACTATTAAAAAAGTGCATGCCAAACTGGGGTCACTCTACCGTATCAAACCATTTCTTACCAACAACACAAGATCAGCCATTGCTCGCTCCCAACTTCTATCCACCCTACTCTATGCATCTCCCATTCTGACTAATCTCAACAAAACTGAACTAAGCAAAATGGAAGCTTGCTATAACAGAATTGCCCGCTTTGCTGCAAATTGCTCATATAGAACTCATCACTGTACTGCTTTGAGACAGCTCCACTGGCTTGAACTGCCCAACCTCCTAACCTACAATCAGCTCTGCCTCTGTCATTCTATCTATTACCTCCCCAATAAGTGTCCTGCCCTCAAAAACCTAGTACAACATCACTCAGCCAAAAGGCCTCTTATATAATCAAGCAAACTACTACTAGAAGTCACCAACAGCTACAGTAGCTTTGGAGATGCACTATATAGTAGTTCGGTGGCTAAAAAATGGAACTCTGTCCCTACTAGCATTCAAAACACATCATCCAAAGCCTCCTTTAAAGACCTCATCAGGCAACATCTCAAGCAAAGTTGACAGTGCCATGATTGCTCCCCAGGCTAGTGAAAGCGGGTAACATATACATACTAAATCTAGAGCAATTGATAATAGTTTTTCAATCTTACTCACAAACACTGGCTAATCTACAATGTATGTACTGTACCTGTGTACTATGTATGTATTCTACCTACATTCCAAAGTTCAGCTATACACCACAAATCTATTACTTACCTTTATTTTTAAAATTAATATTTTTTTGATTGTTCTCTCCACTGTAACTGTTTGTGCCACATACCACTGTAAAAACATGTCTCTTGTAATTTGTGTGTATACTGATTATGTCTAAATAACTAAATGTGTCTGTAATTTTTCTTTGTGGAGCTTTTCTCCCCGGGCCTCTGCTGAAAAAGGGCCTTTTCGGCTCAGTCAGACACCCCCGGTTAACAAATGTAAAATAAAATAAATAAATAAATAAATTTATATTTACTCATTAACATATTTCCTGTATCTTAATAAGGAGCTCAGAAATAATAAGATTTTATTTGTTGTTTTATGCATCTTTAAAACATTTTATTCTTTTCTAGAATATCAGCAAAGATGAACTTAAGGTCACTGTTAATGTGACACCCCAAACCCTTGCGAAAATGAGAAAAAAAATATGGTTATGGATGGATGAATGGATTGGTGGAATGATTTGAGATTTATAGGTACATAGGTTCATAGTTCTATACCAGGCTAAAACAAGTAGGTCCTTTAAAAGACTAACCATGAAATCCAACCCAACTGTATCCCTATGCATCATGGACATTTAGTAGGCAGGGTTAAGTTACTTGGGAAGTTTCCAGGGGTTATGTGGGGAGATATGTCAGTTTGGAATTTGCTGTCTACCTCTGTCTATGAGAGATATGGGGACTAGACTCTCAACAGATTTTCTTTAGTCAGGATGCAAATAGTCAAAACTTAAAACATCTAAACCTACATATAATCATGATTCTGAAGAGTTGCCTGCAAAAACAACTGGCAAATATGCTTAAATAAATAATAATTTTTGTAGGGAACAATCCCCATGCATTACCCATTAATGGACTCTGGCCCTGTACCATTGATTTTTGAATGCTTGATATATTAAGAGAAAAGAGAAAATATATGTTTCTTCAACATTAACAAAAGCAACATATGATCTTTCTTCTATATTGCTTTGTGACATGATTATACGGCACACAATAAACTGTAATGCTAATTATTTAAGGCTCAAAGCATATGGTAGATAAGTATTGTAAAGTATAATTGCATTTTATGTTTTTCTTAAAACTTACATATTGATTCAGGGGTGATACTTTTCCGGAATAAACAATTATTATAATTTTAATAATTCTACTCAAGCTGTAAATAACTAAATTAATTATTACTGTATCTTCATCATGATTTATCTTTTTGTGTGTACAGTGGATATAAAAAGTTTACACACCCCTGTTAAAATGCCAGGTTTTTATGATAAAAAAAGTAGACCAGAATAAATCCTTTCAAAACTTTTCTCACCTTTAATGTGACCTATAACCTGTACAATTCAATTGAATAACAAACAAATCTGTTAGGGGAAAAATATAACAAATAAAAATGTACAATACGCTGGTTGCATAGGTGTGCACACCCTTAAACTAATACTGTGTTGTGTGCACACCCTTTAAATAATACTTTGTTGAATCACCTTTAGATTTAATTACAGCATTCAGTTTTCCTGGGTACAGACCTGCCATCAATTAAAGATGCTCTGATTAACCCCAAATAAAGTTCAGCTGTCCTAGTAGGATTTTCCTGACATTTACTCAGTTGCCTTGCTACACCAAAAGCCATGGTTCGCAGAGAGTTTACAAAGCATCAAAGGGATCTCATTGTTGAAAGGTATCAGTCAGGAGAAGAGTACAAAAAATTTCCACACCATTGGATATACCATGGAACACAGTGAAGATAGTCATCAAAACGTGAAGAAAATATGGGACACCAGTGATATCGCAAAGAACTGGATGTCCCTCCAAAAGTGATGAAAAAACAAGACAAAAACTGGTCAGGGAGGCTGCCAAGAGACCTACAGCAACACTGAAGGAGCTGCAGGAATTTCTGGCAAGTACTGGTTGTGTACTACATGTGCCAACAATCTCCAGTATTTTCCATATGTCTGGACTATAGGGTAGGGTTGCAAGATGGAAGCCTTTTATTACACAGAAAAACATCCAGGCTTGGCTAAAATTTACTAAAACAATATATCAAGTCTCCCAAAAGCATGAGGGAAAATGTGTTATAGTCTGATGAGACCAAGGTTGAACTTTTTGGCCACAATTCCAAAAGGTATGTTTGGCACAAAAACAACACTTGGCATCACCAAAAGAACATCATCCCTACAGTGAAGCATGGTGGTGGCAGTATCATGTTTTGGGGTTGCTTTTCTTCAGCTGGAATTGGGGCTTTAGTCAAGGTAGAGGGAATTATGAACAGTTCCAAATACCAGTCACTTTTCGCCCCAAACCTTCAGGTGTCTGCTAGAAAGATGAAGATGAAGAGGAATTTAAACTTTCAACATGACAATGACCCCAAGCATACATCCAAATCAACAAAAGAATGGCTTCACTAGAAGAAAATTAAAGTTTTGGAATGGCCCAGCCAGAGCCCAGACCTAAATCCAATAGAAAATCTGTGGGGTGACCTGAAGAGGGCTGTGCACAAGAGATGCCATTGCAATCTGACAGATTTGGAGGGCTTTTGCAAGGAAGAGTGGGCAAATATTGCCAAGTCAAGATGTGCCATGCTGATAGACTCCTAACCAAGAAGGCTAAATGTTGTAATTAAATCAAAAGGTGCTTCAACAAAGTATTAGTTTAAGGGTGTGCACACACAACAAAGTATTAGTTTAAGGGTTTGCAGACTTATGCAACCAGCATATTGTATGTTTTTTATTTTTTATATCTTTTCCCCTAACAGATTTGTTTGTTTATAAATTGAATTGTACATGTTATAGGTCACATTAAAGGTGGGAAATGTTTTGAAATGATTTATTGTGGTCTATTTTTTTATATCACAAAAACCTGGCATTTTGTGTGTGTGTGTGTGTGTGTGTGTGTGTGTGTGTGTGTGTGTGTGTGTGTGTGTGTGTGTGTGTTACCGTAAATATAACAGTATATTGCTTTTTTACCTTGATTAGTCTTTGTGGTACATTTTATTTTTCATTTTATGATGGAATGTGACTTTACTCCCAATATGTTTATACAGGTTCCAGTGATGTATGTGAGTTTCTTCAAAGAGATTTTATAAAGTTTTAGGACAATAATATATATGAATAGTCTTTAAAGATTTCAAACCTACATAAACTAAAGCACTGCTGGTGATTCCCTGCTGGGTGAGGAAAGTAAACCTATATGTTTTTGTCTATGACTAATAGAGCTGCTTTCTGTTTTACCTGCTCCATTTTGTTTTCTGTTTTAAGAAATCTGCTTGGCCTGGTATTTTTGTTCTGTATGAGAGATAGAAATTTAAATTATCTAGGCTGCACATTTCACATTTTTTGATTGGTTAACTTGTCTTTTGAGTGATACTTAACTACACACTGAATTTCTGGGCCTTTGTCTTTAGCTGAATGTTCCAAGCTTGCATAAAGTGACCTAATAGATAAGGCATTGGCCTCCGAAGCCAGGGATTGTGTGTTTGAGTCCCATTTGGGGTGATATAATCTTGATACAAGTGAACTAAAACACTGCTCATAATTCCCTGCTGGGTGAAGTAAGAATTTTTTCCAAAAAAGCTGGACTAACAATATAGGAAAGCATAAACATTACTTCATATACAGTACACAAAATTTTCAGGTACAAAATCCTTCCTCAGTGTGATCTAAACAGATTATATCAATCAACTCTTGTATGAAAAGCAAAGACATAGCCAACTGATTGAATTTACTTATTAATTAAGCATTTTTAATTTCTTAAACTTAAACAGACAAATTAATTCATAAAACCTCATTCATATAAACAAAATAAACAAAATGCCAGCAACTCAAAAACACAATCCAGGTTTATTAAAAATCCAGGTAAGCGCTTTCGGCTGTAACACCAGCCTTCATCAGACAACAAGACAAAGTGAACCACTCCTTTTTATACAAAATCCAGTGTATAATTAATTAACAATTAATCAATTAAAATCTATATATATATATATATATATATATATATATATATATATATATATATGTGTGTGTATGTATATACACACATGTGCATTCCTATCTGTTATAAGCCCTCAATTTTAAAATACTTGAAATAGAAATTGTATCATTTAAACCTGGGAGTTGTGCAGAATTTAGATAAATTTGCTACCAATATTCCCATGTTTCTATAAATAGTTTTACAGGGACCTCCCCTGGGACTTGCTTGAATATGTTCTAATACTACAAAACCAAATTTATGAGTGGGATTATTTTCTAAATGTCTGTAAAGTGCATTTGTGTTCTTACATTTACTAATGTCATAAGTCTGTTCATATATACGTTGCCTGATTTTTCATTCTGTTTTGCCTATATAGTAAGCAGAACATTCTAAACAACTAGCTGCATATATGACCACCTTTGTATTATAATTAAAATAACCAGGGATGGTAATAACCTTCTCTACTAAAAATAACTCTTCACACTCTAAAATATAAATACACTGACATATTGCACTTCCTCATCCTGCCTTGGGATTTAATAGTAGAAGTAGAACAGGTATTGCACCAATCCTTTAGGTTGTGATCCTTCTTATATACCACATTAAGCTGTGCTCCTAGAATCGGACTTAAATCCCTGTCACCTGCTATAAACGTCCAATTTTTGCACATAAGACGGAAAATGTTATGACTATCATTAGTGTATGTTGTGACAAAACTTATATTTCCATATGTGTTACCATTAGTTGTATTTTGTAAGTTTTAAGTCAAATTCTAGGAGCACAGCCTAATGTGGTGTATGAGAGGAATTGTAACCTAAAGGATTGGTGTTAATACCTGTTCCACTTCTGCTATTAAGTCCCAAGGCAGGATGAGAAAGTGCAATATGTGCACTCAGTGTATTTATATTTTAGAGTGTGAAGAGATTTTTTTAGCAGGGAAGGTTGTTACCATCCCTGGTTATTTTAATTGTAATACAAAAGGAGTCATATATGCAGCTTGTTGTTTAGAATGTTCTGCTTACTATATATGCAGAACAGAACGGAAAATCAAGCAGCGTATATATGAACATACTTATGACATTAGCAAATGTAAGAACACAAATGCACTTTGCAGATATTTAGAAAATAATCCCACTCATAAATTTGGTTTTGTAGTATTAGAACAGATTCAAACAGGTCCCTGGAAAACTATTTTAGAAACTTGGGAGTATTGGTGGCAAATTTATTTAAATGCTGCACAACTCCCAGGTTTAAGTGATACAATTTCTATTTCAAGTATTTTAAAATTGAAGGCTTATAACATATAGGAATGCGCATGTGTGTGTGTTTGTGTGTGTATATATATATATATATATATATATATATATATATATATATATATATATATATAATTTTTTTATATATGTTTATATTTTATATATATGCAGATTTTAATTGATTAATTGTTAATTATACACTGGATTTTCTATAAAAAGGAGTGGTTCTCTTTGTCTTGTTGTCTGATGAACGCTGGTGTTACAGCCGAAAGCACTTACCTGGATTTTTAATAAACCTGGATTGTGTTTTTGAGCTGCTGGAAATTTGTTTATTAGTTTCCTCATTCATATAAACTTTATTTTATTATTTTTTATGTTATAAAGTCCCCTCATTTTAAAACATAAATATAAAGTGTTTACACTAAATGAGATACACTAAACCAACTACAACAATTATAATTTAATTTGTTTTTCTTTTAAAATAGGTTTAATTCTGACAGCTGTATTAAGACTAGGAGTTTTATCTGCATTCAGTCTTAAAATCCATGTGTACTCAACTATCTCCAACTTATTATTAATGTCACCTCCTCTAATACTAGGTTGTATTACTAGAGCTACTCTGAAGTTAAAACTATGCTGTGTTCTTTTTTCCATTTGATGTTTCAAAAGAGCATTTATTGCAATATTTCTCTTACTATCAGAAACATGTTCAGTAATTCTGTCTTTAAGTCTTCTGCTACATTTTCCTGTGTAAAATGCTGGGCAGGCCAAGCAGTCATCTAAATAAATAACATTTTCTGTTACACAAGTTGCAAAACAATTAATTTGAAACTTTTTATGTGTAGCTGGATATACAAAGATTTATCTTTTGATATGAACTTACATGGGAAAGAACCTTTTTATACTTATAAGTAGGTATTTTTTTTTTATTAATTTCTTTGTAACAAAGCTGAAATAATATTATAGACAAACAGAGTTCTCTACTTCCTATGTTGTCTTTGGCAGCTGTTGCTTCTACCAGTCAGAAAATTTTGGATGTAGGAACAAGGAAAGTGATTGGAGAGAACTTTTGTAATCCCTCACTCAATGATCAGGATTTTCAGCATCTACAGAATGCATTAAAAGTACAACTACCAGAGAAGGCAGAAACCAGGCAGAGAAGATTATCCAAAGGGAGAAGAAAGGAAGAAGAGATGGAACAAGAAGAAATTACAATGGTCCAGAGACACACAGCCGTCTGAACAACAGAAGATAAGTAATGAATACGCTGTTGTTAATTTAACTACTTTAATGTTAACCAAAAGTGACTATTCTCTGTTACAAAAGGGACTGCAATTTATACTAAGCAGCAGCGATTCACTGGAAGAGGCATTTACTGACTTAAAATTGTTTGTTTGTAACTTAAATCTTAAGTTAATTTTTAAAGGCACTGTTAATGTTGATAGTAAACTTAAAAGTTCTCATACTTTTTACCAGCCAATGCCCCCATAATTACTGCATTTCTCAATGTGTGTGAAAAAAAAATTGCGAACTATATAATAATGATAAGTTTGTTAAAGAATATAGCTTAACGAAAGATGAATATGATGAATTACTTAGGTTACAGCATAATTTGGACATCATGATAAGCAAGCAGGTAAAGGTGGGTCCATATTAATTCTAGACAAAGCTGCATATTTAACTAGTATGAATATTTTTTTAAAAGATGAAAATATTTTAAAATAATAGTCCCTTGACATTACAAATAAAATAATCTTATTAATGAGTTATAATTGTCCGATGATATTACTCTAGAATTAGCGATTTGTCTGTTCTGTATCCTGTGACCCCTTTCCTCTATGGAATCCCCAAAATACACAAGGATTCACAAAATCCACCAATGAGACCTATTGTGTCAGGGAAAGGGTATGTCACTGAGCCTGTTTCCTTATATCTTAAACATGTTTTAAGTCCATATTTGAGTAAAGTTTTTCAACAAATAATATAACATTTTTAGACATTTGTCTGAGCAGAGAAAATGATAAAATACAAACAAGAGTTATGTAAAAAAGATATACAAGCAAAGAGATTTCTACACAGAACTAGCATGCATCTGCAGCATTTAAGGGGATTGTCAGAAGTCAATATTTTAGAGTAAATAGATTGAATACTAATTAACAAACATACTATGAACAGATGGAGGAAATGTATTGTAAATTTAAAGATGCAAAATATAGTGAGGCTTTGTTAAATGATACGAAGAAATGTCACAAGTGATAATTCAATAAAGATGTTTGGAAAAAAAGAAATTTGTAGATAGTGAGAGAAATAAGTCAGGGAGACTGCATTTTATGCATATTGGGTATCTAAGGCATAAGAGAAATAGAGAAAAAAGTAATAATGCTATTAGATATCACTAACTATAATGATGGAACAGATAATGTTTTGAATATTACTAAGAATAATTGGACTATAGTTACTGTAAATCCTGAACTCAATAAGAACATTGGTACCGTTCCATATTTTTCTTATAGAAAAGGTAAGAATTTAAAAGAGCAGCTTTGTTGCAAAGAGAGTAATAATATAAAAAGACCTACTTATAAATATAAAAAAAGGTTCTTTCCCATGTCTTAATTTTGTAAATTGTAAGTTCATATCAAATTTATAATGCTTAATTGATAAGTAAATTTGATTGGCTGGCTGTGTCTTTGCTTTTCAAATAAGAGTTGATTGATGTAATCTGTGTTTAGATCACATTATAGAAGGGGCTTTTGACCTCAAAGCTTTGTGTATAGTGTATGAAGTAACATTTTTGCTATTAAATGTATTTGCTTTCCTACATTGTTAGTCCAGCTTCTTTGGAAGTTTTGCTGCTCTTGCAGTTGACTACACTCATACAAGGTCCATTCCTTGTTTGCTGAGGAAAGTACTTTATCTGCTACATTTTGTTTTCTGTTTTATGAAATCTGCTTGGCCTGGTGTTTTTGTTCTATGTGAGAGATAGACACTTAAATTATCTAGACTGTACATTTCACGTATTTTTTCATAGGTTAAATTGTCTCTTGAGTGATACTTAAATACACAGTGATATTCTACGCCATTGTATTTGCCTGAAGATTTCTAGCCTGCATAAACTAAAGCACTGTTGGTGATTTCCTGCTGAGTGAGAAAAGTAAACCTTTATTCTTTGTCTGTGACTGATAGAGCTGCACCGTTTGTTTTCTGTTTTAAGAAATCTGCTTGGCCTGGTGTATTTGTTCTATGTGAGAGATAGACACTTAAATTATCTAGGTTGCACATTTCACATATTTTTTCATTGGTTAAATTGTCTCTTACATGATGCTTAAATACACAATGAAATTTCCTGGCCTTTGTCTTTGCCTGAAAATATTTCAAGCCTGCATAAACTAAAGCACTGCTGGTGATTATTTGATACGTTTCCCCTCCCACTGTTCCATTTGTTGATCTGATTTTCAAATCTGCTGATTTTAAGCTACCCACCCCTACTATAAATTGAGCTTAATAAGCTCCTCCCTTTCTACACTGCTGTTGATATCTTGAATTATTTATTTGCATTGCCTTGTGCTTATATTGAAAAAGTGCATTTTGCCCCTCATTGTGTGTTGTACTGATTTACTTGGACTGAATTCATTACCTAGCTAGCTGTTTGATAAAGTGGTGTATTTTACAGTCTAGCAAGTAATTGCTTTTACATCAAGAGGTCAGCAGATTTTCCATTTAGTGCATCTGTTTAGATTGGGAAACAGTTGAGATTTCTGCATGTACTTTTATTGGCTGGAGTGCTTATTAATCATCTTATCTTGTTTGTAGTTCATTTATAAATTCTGTACAGTTGAGTGGCTCTTGGCCCATTTATACAAAGCAAAGTATTTTTATTGAAGAATCACACTTTTATAAGCTGTTTAAAGTACAGTGCTGTATCCATATCTTTTAGTTCAGTTGTGGTAGCATTTTGTATCTTTAAAGTTTGTTTGTGGTAGCATTTTACTCCAGATACTCCTTTACTGCCCTTTTACATTAGGAGGACTGGGGTTATTCATTTAGTGGCAGTAGGTATTTACCTGGTCTGTCTGAGCTAGGAAACACACAAAGGGAATCTAAGTATTTTTTTGCACTTCTCTTATATACTGTGACTATACTTCCGCAGTTTCTTAAAAATGTACTGTTTTCTGCTGCTTTACACTGTATTACATTGTATCTGTTAGTTGTAGGGCTGTTGTAAATAGTTTGTGTGGTTTTGTTGCACTTGGGCTCCAAACCAGCTATTCTACATTAAGAATGTGTTTTTCTGCACCCTCGTGGCAGAAGTGTGCTGATCTAACTTGTTTAAGTTACAGATTGTTGGTGGAAGGCTTATTGTGTGCTTGTTAGCTTAAAAACTCATTTCTCTTTGCTTGTATTTAAGCCTTGCATTTGTGCAGGCTTTAACATAGACACTCAGAGCTGCTTGTTGTTTGGTACTTTGCTACTGATTGCTGAGAATCTGCTTTCACTACTGAAAAAACAAAATTCAGTTCTCTTATATGCCGGGACTGTACTTTAGTAGTTTCTTAAGCTGTTTGCTGTTATTTTTGCACTTTATAGCAAAAAAATGTACTGTCTACTACTACTTTAAGTAGTTAATCACACTGTATTACATTGCATCTGTTAGTTGTAGGCAGTTTGTGTGGCCTTGTTACACTTGGGCTCCAAACAAGCTATTCTGTGTTAAAAACAGGTTTAACCTGTCTGACTTGGGGATTGCTTGTGAAAGGCTTACTGCATGCTTTCCAAATTGGTAGTTAGCTTAAAACTTGTTTTTCTTTGCTTGTATTTAAGCCTTGCATTTGCACAGTGATGCTTTTCACTCAGTGGTGGTTAGCAGTACCCTGTAGAGATGCAAAAAATAGAAGCTCAGTTTTTTCATAATTCAGCTGTTGTCAGTGACGTAAAACCCTTCCAAGCTTCTCTGTTGGTCTAGGAGTAACTCAGTTGCACACTGAGTAATGTTGCCTTATTGATCAACCTTACCCTACACAAAGTATAGGTCTCTCTTGTAATATCGGCACTACCAGCATAGGCCTGTCAAATTAACCCATTCCCTTTTCTATTAAAATATACAGTAACAACCTGCTATCATGGACAGGCAGTTTCCCATCATCTGAATATAAAAATGCACTCAACCTACCCAACCAAAAGCTCTTTAATTAAAAAATAAAAATAAAAATGAGATAAGCGCTTTCGCGACCACAAATTGTCGCTTCATCAGACAAAGAACACTGAAAAGAGACCATGATATATAGAGATTGTTGCTTGAATAATTGGCTGTTGTCATCAAATTAACATCAAGAAATATATTTAAAAAGACAGAAAGATAAAAACTGTTAAAAACCTATTATAGGTAAATATGGGTCTGTGTACTAGGTAATAAGCAGCCATCGGTGGTGGTGCTGCTGTAGCGTTGTCGCCTCACAGTTAGACGTTGCCCGTTTGATCCTCAGTTAGAGCGTCTTCTGTGTGGCGACATGCATGAACAGGCGTTCCTTCATTGAAGGTTGTGCGTTAGGCCCGGCAAGCCAGCACGTAAAAAACTCTACTGCCAATCATTAGCGGACCGGACTTCCACTGTGGCGACCCCTAACCGGGAAAAGCCGAAAGACACAAACAAACAAATAAAAATACATGTGTAAAATACATATAAAAACATGTAAAAAAGGTATAAGATAAAAATAATAAAGAAAATAATGTTTGAGATGTCTCATTTTTAAGAAAGGTTTAACAGAAATGGTGCCGTTTAAACCTGGTGTTTTTTTGGCATTTAATAAAGTAATCCATTTCTGTTCATCTGCCTCTGTAATATTGTCAATGTCGCCTCCTCATAAATTAGCCTCTATAACTTGAATAACAAAGAACCTAAAAATATGTGAAGGATCTGTTGATATAACATGACTGGCTAGTGCATTGTTCTCTTTCTGATTCCTGATATCTCTAATGTGTTCCAGTATCCTGTCCTTTAATAGACTGTTAGTTTTGCCTATGTAATATGCATGACATTGCTTACAATATGCAAAATACACTAGGTTAGTTGTTCGACAGTCTGCATAGTAATTAATCCTGATAGTAAATTTTTTGGTAGGATGTGTATAGACTGTATTTGAATAAATATACTGGCAGGCAGAACAGTGTCTGCAGGAAAAAGTGCCTGTTCTCATTGATTCACACTGTCTATTAATGGTGTTCTTGTTGCAAAGATGTTGCTTCAGAGACTTGTTGTTTCTAAAGGAGAAGGCAGGTGTATCATTAATAGTATTCTTCAGTTCTGGAATCTCTTGTAAATATTCCAGTTCTTTACATTTCGTGCATCAGTGTCATTATTATGTAGTCTAAGCACCCTGTATACTTTTCCCTTCAACATGTTACAAGGAATGTGTCTGGGATGCATGCTATTTTTGTGTAGCAATGCATTTTTCCTTGTTGGTTTCTTATATATATATATATATATATATATATATATATATATATATTTTTTTTTTTTTTTTTTTTTTTTTTTTTAAGGTCATCTAAAGCATCAAAGTCTTGTCTTGTCATATTGCAAAAGGTCCAAAACCAGGAAATAAAATCCACGACCAGTCAGCACAGGAACACAGAGTAGTTTAATTAAAGCGCTTTTCGGCTCACAGTAAAACAGCCTTCTTCAGAATAAAAAACACAAATATATCTCTTTCCTTTTATACAACAAAAGGCGCCAAAATTAAGCAATCATTTAATTAATTAAGTAATTACCTAATCATACTCAAAAAACATGATTTTTAAACTTAAGGGTATATTACTAAGCATGTGTTACTAAGAATATGATACTAAAAAAGATGCACCGTGACATTGAAACAATGACCTCTATAGAAATAACAACAACTTCAGCTCATTTTATCAAAAGACTTCATTTAAACCCCTAAAGATACAGGCATATGTTAATTTATTCAGTTAAACAAAGAAATCGCTAGATAACTCTAATTTATAAATATTGAAAGTAAACTAAAATAAAATGGATGTATAGTTCATAACTTAATTAAATTAACTTGTCAAAAGAATGTATATATATAAAGAACCAAGTAAAATAACCAAAAGGATACTCAAATTTAACGATGTATATGAAAACTAAAAATCTAAATATGTTTCTTGTACATTTGAATAAACTTCATAGAAACAAACTAGTTCATAGATGATCAACTATATTTGTTAAATTTATTCAAATTATTTTTAAATTATTTATATAGTATAATATATGTAAAAAATGATTAAATTTAATCTTACTTTAAGTTATCTCGCCAAGCTTCTTAACTTTAATAAAACACCTATTGATAAAGCTTCATTGAGACCTGGGTAGTTGCTAGCGTTCAATTTAATTTGCCATTTTAATTCAAATTCCAGCAATTTTAACGAATAAGGGCCCCCCCCCAGGGTTGATTTTTAGTCCATCAATAATCAAGAATTTAAATGAATGGTCGGGGAAACACATAATATGTTTGGCTAATGCATTGTCCGCCTTCTGGTGGGTGACAGCATAGATGTGTTCATACACCCTGTCTCTGAGCCTATGCTCAGTTTTGCCCACATAGAAGGCGGCACATAGTGAACATTTGGCCAGGTAAATTATTCCTTTAGAATTACAATTAAATTTGTCACTTAATTTATATAGTACATTATCCAAAGTAAATGTACTACTAACCAAAACATGTTTGCACATACTACATGACTCACATTTAAACATCCCTGTTGACTTTCTCAGCGAGTCAGACCGAAATCTCAAAGAGTCCTTCAAATTCAAACCACGCCTAAATGTGACACTAGGTTTATAACCTAATTTATTTATTAAAGATGTGTTATTTTTCAACAAATTCCAATTTTTGTTCAAGATGTTAATACATTCAGGACTCAGTTTGGTATATGTGGTGGTAAATGACACAACTCTATTTCTGTCAATCTTGGAAATGTTAAATGGACTTTCAAGGTTTGTCTTGGTGTTTAAACCATGATCAGACGAGTGGCCAATTCCAACGTCCTTTAAACCAACAAAGTTGTGTTCCAAATGGACCTGGTCAATACATTCACTCTCCAAGTTGTCTAATAGGTTTTGAGGGCTAGAACTATGTATAGCCAATAAAGGCCTAAAATGGTTGGTTTCCCTTTTAAATTTGACCTCGGCTATAATTTCGTCAATGAGCTCAACCGGTTACTCTCTCTTCAGAAAAGCTGATTTTAAAAACAAACATTCATCGTCAAACTCATTATTGAGAGTTACAATCCGGGCCGCTCTGACTACTTGCCCTTTGATAACAGCCTTCTTTTGGTGAAATGGATGACAACTTGAAAAGTGAAGGAAAGAGTTAGAATATGTTTTTTTACGATAAATTCTTGAAACATAGCCATTTAAGTCGAAGCTTTTAGATAACATAATGTCCAAACAGGAAATAGCAAGGTGGTCATAGGTGTGTGTGAACTCAAGGAAATCGGTAGACTCGTTAAGAAAGTCAACTATATTGGATGCAGTTTGGTCATTACCTCTAATCAACATAAAGATGTCATCCAGAAATCGAGTATAGAAAACAACTGATTTCTTATATAGATCAGATTTAAAGACCAAATCAGATTCCCAAAAGGCCATTACTAGGTTAGCTACGCTAGCTCCACACGGTGAGCCCATAGCTATTCCTATTTTCTGTTTATAGAATAGAGACTCAAACATGAAAAAATTGTAAGAAATGACAAGATCTAAAAGTTCAGAAACTAAGTAAATTTCCTTTTTTGGAAGTTTATGTTTGTACATCATAAGTGTAACCCATTCAATAGCAATATCATGGGGTATACAGGTGTACAAGTCCTTTACATCCACTGTTAAAAAAATTAGAGTCTCTTTCAAATTTCAGTTTGTTAATCTCACCCAGGAAAGACCAGGAATCTTTGCAAATTTGTTTTTCTTGAGTAACTATTTTCTGTAGTGTAACATCTATTACTTTGGCACAAACATATAATGGTGATCCCCTGCCATCCACCAATGGTCTCATAGGTGGTTCATGCAGATCTTTGTGAATCTTTGGAATTCCAAAGAAACTAGGGTAGACAGGGAATGAAGTGGTTAAGTAATTTAAAAGTTCACTGTCAATGTGTCCCTCAATGAATAAATCATTAATACAAGATTTAACTAACCCATAAGCAGAGTTTACCTCCGACCTAGAACTAATGGCATAAGCATCTCCTTTAAGTAAAGAATTCATTCTGTGATATAGTCATCAATATCAAAAATAACCATACCACCCCCCTTATCTAGTTTACATAATCTAATTTTCTGTGAGTGGACAAGTTTAATTAAATCCAGTTCGTCCTGGTTACTAGGTGTTTTCCTTTTTACATTAGCCAGGAATCTCAAATCTAACTCACAGACATTCTCAAAGGTTTGTATAACAGGGTGAAGTGGTGGATTGAATGTACTAGGTATACTGTACTCACCTATGGAACCTACATTGTTAGTGTTACCCAATAAATATTGAAAATTCAGTTTTCTAGTATATTTTTTGAGGTCCACAATCACAGAAGTAACGTTAAGTTTAGTATTAGGAACATAAGTGGTCCCCTTAGATAATAAATCTACAAGATCGTTAGACAATGGACATGAGGAAAAATTATAAACTTTGAAGTCCTTATTACCATTAAACATTATAATAGGTTTTAATTGCTCGCCCAGGACCTCAAAGTCATCCATCAAAACTTCGGGTTCATCAACAGAACCAGACTCAGAATTTGCTTCATGTGTGTCAAAGGAGGGGGAAACTGGGTGACTTAATAGTACACTATAACCAGTTGCCTCCTCTATTGAAAATGTTTAGATCTTGTATTGAATTTATGGACATTCCTTTGTTGTTTCGGTCTTGATCCATTAAACCCTGAATTAGAGGGCAAACTAGGAGCAACTACCAAATTACAATTGTGTCTCTGGTTAGGATTATGGTTGTTTTTAACCATATTCTGGAGTCTTTCACTTATCTAAGGATGGGAGATTCAACTTCATCATCCACAAAATTACTATTAAATTCATCATTGTTAACAATTTGACTATCACACATTCCAGTTTCACAACTCAAATGGTCATCAGATAAACAAGTGTTGCAAGCATTACAAACAAGATTAGTTGAATTAACAACAGAATTGACAACAGGTGGTCGATGCCATGCTTGAGCTGGGGAAGGCACAGGGTAAGCAGTGCCTTCCCTGTAGGCTTTAATGTCTCTCTCCAGTTTTTTGGACTTATTAGATTGTAATTTAAATAAGTACTTGTCAATACTGGAAACTGATCTAGAATAGTCAAATTTATATCTAAAAAATTCAGCATGGTTAGTGACCTGTTTATCCAAGTCCAACACTGTTTCAGTCAGTTCAGACACAAATAAGGAATAATGTTTGATCATCAAGTTAAGAAGATCAGCACCCTGTTGTTCAAAAAGTTGGAGTAATTCTTTGTGAAAAGGGGACTGGTTAACCAGCCCAGTAGGGTATTGCGTTCTGCGCAACCCTTTAGGTATGATGTTAACATTAAGACATTCCTTGAAATAAGCAATTTCCAATTGTGTCTTTTTTAATTTTAACAAAGAATTATCCAAAGCTTTTAAATTACTTACAATATCCGGACCTTTAACATTGTCCTGTTTTTGATTTCCGTTCACCATACAAGAACGAGTAAATCCTGTTGAATTGTTGCCAAAAACAAAACAATCTTTAATGATCCCTGCTATATTCGGAGAGTCCCCTCTAGGCACAGCAGAATTTCACTCACAATTTAAACTCATAGGAGCTTTATTTGTAACACTAGCACCAGATAGAGGTACACCGTTTAATCCACTTTGAGATGCTGTGTCTGCGTTGTTACCCGCCTGAGCGACAGAAGTTGGTGACCTTTGCCCTGGTGGTGGCGTGGTGACATCACCGGTTCCAACGTTAGTACTTGAACTAAATTGTCCATTAGAGGTAGCTTTAGGGCTAAGTAAATTTATAGAGTTTGTCTTGGCTTCAATGAATTCTTTAAATAAACGCTGGTTAGTATCGACAAAATCCAAGCGTTTACACAGTGCATCAATTTTACTTGAACTTGAGTTCCCTCTTCAAACAAAGTTCTAAATTCAGTTTCACAAACATTAATAAAGGTTTGTAAAATAGGGTGCATGACAGAAACAAAAATACTAAGTCTCTTAAAATTAGAAAATTCATAAATGTTATTGTTAAACATACATTGTAGTGTTAGGTTTCTGCCTAGTATCCTTAAGTCTTTGAGCATGTCAGCATGGTCTGCTCATTTGGCTGGTATGAATGATAGACCTTTGTTGAGTAACTGGATATGTTCTTTAGTTAATTCAAAAGAGGAAATGTTAAAAACCAAACCTGATGTTAAAACTACCCCTTTTTGCAGTCTGGGAATGTTGCTCGGTACTGTTGTTGCTTTGGAGCTTGCCTTTCCTTACTAGGCTCCGAGATCTGTTCCTTATAGGAAGAGGGCTCATTAGTGTAAAGCCTGTTTCTAAAAAACCACTGTTGCCTTCAGCGTTAGTGTTCACAAATGTTTTGCCAGAAACTTGTATTATTTTGGGACGAACAGACTTGTTCGTATTATCTACAGGGACAGCTGGAGTATTGGAAGTATCTTTGGGAACTATGGGGTTATTTGTATTAAAATATTTAAAAAGATTTTCATTAATTAAACCTGTCATGAGTAAGTCAAAGATTATTATTGTTAAACATACATTTTAGTGTTAGGTTTCTGCCTCGTAACCTTAAGTCTTAGAGCATGTCAGCATGGTCTGCTCGTTTGGCTGGTATAAACGATAGACCTTTGTTGAGTAACTGAATATGTTCTTTAGTTAATTCAAAAGAGGAAATGTTAAAAACCAAACCTGATGTTAAAAACGGCGCCTTTTTACAATCTAGGGATGTCGCTCTGTACTGTTGTTGCGTTGGAGCTTGCCTTTCCTTAGTAGGCTCTGAGATCTTTTCTTTATAGGAAGAGGGTTCATTAGTGTAAAGCCTTTTTCTAAAAAAACACTGTTGCCTTCAGCGTTAGTGTTCACAAATGTTTTGCCAGAAGCTGGTATTATTTTGGGACGAACAGACTTGTTCGTATTATCTACAGGGACAGATGGAGTATTGGAAGTAGATTCTGTTTCAACATCATTATCTGCGTTCACATTTAGATGTTGACTAGCAGCTGAATTCATGGCAGCTGCATTTGTGTGCATTGTATCCATTGTATTTCTGTTCCCAGCCGTGCTACTTCCTGGTTGGTTATGTGAATGATCGACGTTTTCATTATCCACTGTCGTAGTAGTCTCTCTGGGCCATGAGAAGACGTTCTGAGTTTGAAAATCTCTCAGATCTCTCTGTAGTTTCTTAACTTTAGTTAATTGTAGTCTTTGGTCATAAGATGTGATACTGTCTTGTAAATGATCTAGTTTATCTTCTATTATATCAGCCGAAAAGTGGCTTATAATGTCGTTTTCAATAGAGATAATATAATTTTTTAGTTCTTGTTCCATGGGAGCAAAAAAATCAACAAGTAATTGCACATATTCAGCACTGAAACGTAAATTCATCTGTTGCCATCTTCAAAGTAACTCAGGGTATTGATCTCCATAGCTGGGCATACTTAGAATTCTTAAGCCTCTGGGAATAACATTGTGTTGCAAGGAGGCTTGTAGGTGCAAGTGCTGCCATTGCAGCCTCTTGTATTTGTAAAGTTTATTTTCAAGCTCCCTATAGCATTGCAGAAATTCAGGTTGAAGTAAGTTAGATTCACAGTTGGTACCTGTTGCAATAATACGATTAATATCCAAAAGAGGATTATCTTGTACACTCAGGATACGAAGTAAACGTTCATTTCCAGGAGTCATAGATGGTGAAGTCAGAGTAGATTCCATCAAAAGGAGAGCAGTGTGCTCCTTGAGCCGAATAAAAGAAATACGAAATAAAACACAAAAACTGCTACAAGGATAGAGCTGAGTGCAGTTGCCATGAATTCAGCTGCTAGTCAACATCTAAATGTGAACACAGATAATGATGTTGAAACAGAATCTACTTCCAATACTCCAGCTGTCCCTGTAGATAATATGAACAAGTCTGTTTTTCCCAAAATAATACCAGCTTCTGACAAAACATTTGTGAACACTAGTGCTGAAGGCAACAGTGTTTTTTTAGAAACAGGCTTTACACTAATGAACCCTCTTCCTATAAGGAACAGATCTCGGAGCCTAGTAAGGAAAGGCAAGCTCCAAAGCAACAACAGTACCGAGCGACGTCCCCAGACTGTAAAAAGGCACCGTTTTTAACATCAGGTTTGGTTTTTAACATTTCCTCTTTTGAATTAACTAAAGAAACCTAACACTAAAATGTATGTTTAACAATAACATTTATGAAGTTTCTAATTTTAAGAGACCTAGTACTTTTGTTCCTATCATGCACCCTATTGTACAAACTTTTATTAATGTTTGTGAAACTGAATTTAGAACATTGTTTGAAGAGGGAACTAAAGTCACATTTTGCAATACGACAGGGCAAGACTTCGATGCTTTAGATGAACTTAAAATTATGCATTCGATTGAAATAAAACCTGCAGGCAAGGGTGGTGGGATTGTCATTCTTGATAAAGATTTATATTTATCACAAATGAAAATATTGTTGCAAGATGTTAATACTTATCAATGCATTTCTAAACCAACTGTTAATGGCATAATAGAAAGAGTGTCTTTTTTAATCTTTGACTTACTCATGACAGGTTTAATTAATGAAAATATTTTTAAATATTTTAATACAAATAAACCCATAGTTCCCAAAGTTTATGGTCTACCTAAGATACACGAAAATAAGTCCCTTCCACCTATGAGACCTATTGTATCAGGTGGAGGATGGTGCTCTGAATCATTATCAATCTATGTAGAAAATACCTTACATACACTTCTAGACAAATGTCATACCATTTTAAAAGACACCAAAACTTTTTTAGAAAGATTATATAACAGACTATCTACTTTGGACAGTAACTATATGTTTCTCACTTTAGATATAGAATCCCTTTTTACTTCTAACCCTAACGAGTGGGGTATTGAAATGATTAGATCTTTTCTTACCATGAACAGATGTTTTGAAGATGACCAAGTCACAGTTGTCTGTGCTTCACTAGAGATAATACTAGAAAACAATTATTTTATTTTTGAAAATGACTTTTATCTTGAGAAGACTGGTGTAGCAATGGGCACTGCCTGTGCCAACAGCTACGCCAATCTAACACTAACACATTGGGAACAATCGACCTTTTTATCTGACACAAATGCCCTATGTGGACATGTCCTTTGGTATGTCCGTTTTGTAGACGATATTTTCTTGTTATGGGGAGGTAACACCAACGAACTCCATCAACTAGTGGAGTATATGCACAGCACTACTGAGTTCCTAAAGTTTAGCTAGAAATATTCTGATGATGAAATAGAGTTTCTGGATGTGACACTAAGGAAATCAGAACTGGATCAAATATGCAGCAGCATATATAAGAAACCAACGAGGAAAAATGCATTGCTACACAGAAATAGCATGCACTCCAGACACATTCCTCGTAACATGTTGAAGGGACAAGTATATGGTGTGCTTAGACTACATAATAATGACACTGATGCACGAAATGCCTTACAGATAAGTAAACAAGAATTTTTAGAAAGAGGTTACTCTGAACAGGAAATCAGTGAAGTGATAGATCAAGCATGGACACATAGAAAGGACAAATGTAGACCCTGTTTTAGAAATGTTACCAATGAAGAATTAAAGATTAGAACACCATCCACTACTACAGACAGGTTCAGAATTGCTTTTCAGTACTCCAGTGATATCAATAATTATTGTGAGATCATAAAAAAGAACTGGAATATTTTACAAGAGATTCCAGAACTAAAGAATACTATTAATGATACACCTGCCTTCTCCTTTAGAAACAACAAGCCTCTGAAGCAACAGCTTTGCAACAAGAACACCATTAACAGACAGTGTGAATCAATGAGAACAGGCACTTTTGCCTGCAGACACTTTTCTGCCTCCCAGTATATTTATTCAAATACAGTCTATACACATCCTACCAAAAAATGTACTATCAGTATTAATTACTATGCAGACTGTCGAACAACTAACCTAGTGTATTTTGCATATTGTAAGCAATGTCATGCATATTACATAGGCAAAACTAACAGTCTATTAAAGGACAGGATACTGGAACACATTGGAGATATCAGGAATCAGAAAGAGAACAATGCACTAGCCAGTCATGTTATATCAACAGATCCTTCACATATTTTTAGGTTCTTTGTTATTCAAGTTATAGAGGCTAATTTACGAGAAGGCGACATTGACAATATTACAGAGGCAGCTGAACAGAAATGGATTCTTTTATTAAATGCCGAAAAACCACCAGGTTTAAACAGCACCTTTTCTGTTAAACCTTTCTTAAAAATGAGACGTCTCAAACATTAGTTTCATTCTTATTTTTATCTTATACCTTTTTTACATGTTTTTATATGTATTTTACGCATGTATTTTTATATGCCTGCTTATTACCTAGTACACAGACCCATATTTACCTATAAAAGGTTTTTAACAGTTTTTATCTTTCTGTCTTTTTAAATATATTTCTTAATGTTAATTTGATGACAACAGCCAATTACTCAATCAACAGTCTGTAAATATCATGGTCTCTTTTCAGTGTTCTTTGTCTGATGAAGCGACAGTTTGTGGTCGCGAAAGCGCTTACCTCATTTTTATTTTTATTTTTTAATTAAAGAGCTTTTGGTTGTGTAAGTTGAGTGCATTTTTATATACAGTTTTTCTTGTCTTATTGCACTCAGCCCCTTCCTTGTAGCCATTTTTGTGTTTTAGTTTCCCATCATCTCTCTGGCCAGCCTGACAGACATGGGCATCCTGAGGAAAATAGCAATTGTTCCATGTATACTGACAACCACTTACTCCTGAAAACACAAATACTTTAAGTGAGAGATGTAGTTACACTATAAAGTTGGAGGCAAGACTCTCACATAAGGACAAATCAAATGCCAAACAGGTTGTCAGAACACACATGTTTCCCACACTAAATAAGGACACAACACATGAACCCACATATGCGGAGGTACTCACTAGTAACTTACCAAAAGACTAGAGGCCATCCAAAAAGAAACCACATACACATATAATGCAAAAAACAACCACAACACATAATAATACTGTGACGCCCGTGCCCTGGCCCAGCAATCAAGGAGCCTCAATCCTCACCACTGACACCAGAGAGGACGACTCCTAGAAGAGGAAAGGATAACTAATACACACAGTAAAGGACAGTTTCCCTTAAGTGCACACAGAGATCACAGTCAGTCTGGGGCTGGTTGCTTCCTTGCTCACCAGGTCCCAATAAGACTCCCCACTGGCACAGCTATAGGGTCCAGGTCTCAGCCTAGCTGGGCAAGCTAAAACCTCCAGTACCCTCTCTGTCCAACCAGTGCTTCGTGTCCCTGCCCAAGTAGCTGCCATAACACACACACACACACTTTGAGAAGAGGTTATACAGCCACACAGACCCTCCTGGGAAAAGGCTGGCACAGGTTCTCCAGCTGTGCCACTGTTACCCAGACCATATGGTTGTAATTCCTGCCATCACCCAGCTAATAATTATCAGCTACTAAAAGGCCCTTAAAAGGGTGTCCAAATATTACTGTGCAATATTATAATCCAATGGTATGACTAATCAGTCAAGGCTTAATTTGGAGTGATTTACACAGTAAAATCTGTAAATATGTAATGTACTTTAGAGTTTAAATTATCTCTGCATAAAGCAGCCACAGGTGAAGGTTTTAAAATATTTAATAATAAATAATTAAAACACAAGACAAAACTACTACAGTACAATGCTACTCAAGTTCAGAGATCACACAGAAACTTAAAACAATATCGTAGGAAAGATCTGATTTCAAAGAAAAATACTTAGTCTAACTTTCTTCTAAGTTTAACTATTCCTAAGAGGAATCACAGTGCTATAATCCTACTTACATACATAAAGCATAAGCAGTGCGGGGTTAGATGTCCAAGATCAAAATGCTTTCAGTCTCTCACTGAACAATAGTTTTTAAAACACTAACAAACAGCTGTGCTAAGGCCCTCCCAAATTACATCACTTTGACACTTAGTCTGGAGTTCCCAGGCCACAAACTGCATTATTTTTATTTATTTATTTATTTATTTATTTAAATTTGTTGACCGGGAGTGTCCGACTGGACGTAGGTCCATTTTCAGCAGAGGCCTGGGGAGAAAAGCTCCACAGTTAAAATAAACAGACAGTATTTACATTGGATTACATAGTGATTAACAATTTACATAGCAATTACTTACAACAAATTTACAGATGAAGAACATAGTACATCAGTAGACAACTAGAATCTTTATCTGTGAAGTGCATACCAGACATTAAAAAATGTTACAAGAAGAAGAAGTGTGTGCTGTATAATAAGTACTGGCTTATGAGCATCTGAGGTTGCTATAATCAAGGTAGTTAGTGGAGTGGAAAGAAAGGTAGTGGTTGGATGGGGTGGATGATATTAGCGTGGGAGTTGCAAGGGCATAGCCAGCATGTTTTTAGTTGCGCTTTTAGTAAAGTTTTGAAGTGGGTGCATGATGGTATGGAGGTAATTGTGGGTGGGAGTGAGTTCCATAATTTGGCTATGGCGCAAGAGAATAGTGCTTCACCAACAGAGTTATTGGCTTTAGTGATCTGCAAGTGATTTTTGCTGCTGGATCTTAGTGGTCTGGTGGTGCGATAGGGTTGGAGTAGATTCTGGAGGGATGGGACATTTAGTGGATGGTTTACTAGTTTGTGGGTGAGTGAGAGTTGATACCACTGAAGGAGGTGAGGGAGTTCAAGCCAGCCCAGTTCAGCAAGTGAGAGACAGTGGTGACTACGGTAGGATGCCCCTGTGGCGAATTTGGCGATTTTGTTGTAGCAGGTCTCTAGCCTGTTTAGATCACATTGCCTTAGGTTGGTATATATTGGAGAGGCATAAAGTAGGGTGGAGATAAGGTGGGAATTTGCTATTGAAATCTTTGCTGCTTTGGTGAGAAATTGCTTATTTCTGTATAACGCTCCTAGTTTTTTGTGTACTTTTTTTATAGTCATGGATATGTGAATGTCAAATTTTAGTTTATTGTCTATTTCTACTCCTAGCAATTTGGTGTGTTCAGTTGGTTATATAGTGGTGTTGTCTTTTGCCGTGATGTTAAAGTGAGATTTGTTTTTTGAGTATGTTTGGTGGGTTGGAAGATGAGTAGTTTAGTTTTGTTTGGGTTGAGTATTAATCGGGCATCGGATAACCATGTTTCAATAGAGGAAAAGGCTTCCTGTGTGACTTTTTGCAGTTTTGGTAGGGACTGGGCTGAGCAGATGTCAAGTCATCTGCGTATTGTATGAGTGTGCCATGTTTGGTGGCAGAGGCTAGATTATTGGTGTAAACAGAGAAGAGTAGGGGTCCAAGGATGGATCCTTGGGGAACCCCTATGGAGACAGGTAGTTGGGGGGATATGCCATTCTGCCATACAACGGATTGTTGACGGTCAGACAGGTAACTCTGAAACCAGTTGGTGACCGATTGTGAGAAGGATAGGTTATTGAGGACAGAGATAAGTTGTTTGTGTGGGACCATATCAAATGCTTTAGATAGGTCTAGGAAAGTAGCAGAGGAGAGATAGCCATTGTTTGATGCTGAAGGATAGTGTTAGTAAAGGAGAGTAAGGCAGTGGTGGTGCTATGGTTTGGTCGGAAACCATGCTGAGTACTGGAAAGGAGGTTGTTAGTAAGGAGGTAGTCTGAGACCTGAGAGTGTATGCATCTCTCTAGTATTTTGGAGAGTGGAGAGAGAATAGCTATGGGGCAGTAATTGGTTAGTTCTGTGGAGGGTCCGCCTTTGTGGAGGGGAATTATATGTGATACTTTCCACAGTGTGGGAACGTAACTTTCTGACAGAGATCGGTTAATCAAGATGGATACTGGGTAGGCCAGAGCATCAGCTGCGATTTGTAGGTATTCACTTGGGAGGCTGTCTGCTGCTAATTTGGTGGGTTTAAGTTTAGTTAAGAGTTTTTTTATGCTGGAGGTAGGTACAGGAGAAAAAGAGGAGGCAGTGGGGAGATTACTAGTTGAAGGTGTGGGTTGGAGGGGAGGGGGGTTGTGTTGTTTATCTAGTGATAGTATGGTTTGGGTGAAGTGTGTGTTGAATGAGGTAGCAATATTTTCTGAGGAGTGAGGGATGTTAGGAGGAGGGGTACTGACTTTACCTGGGTGGAGGATGGAGTTTATGGAGGACCAGAATTGTTTGGGGCTATGTTGTGAGGAATCTAGGGCAGACTGGTAGTATTGGGATGTGTCCTGTTTTATTAGCTTTTTGACTTTATTGCATAGTTCTAGGAATTTCTGTCTAGCTGAGGGGGTTTTGGTTTTGCGCCAGTGCTCCCAGGCTTTATCCATGTTTTTCATTTCTGACTTAGTGGTTTTCTGTAGCCATGTGGAGGGTTGTGCTTTGGTTCTGGAGAATCTTATGGGGGCATGGTAATTAAGGATGTTCAGGAAGGTAGTATTAAAAAATTCAACTGCATCATCTAGACTGAGGTACTTTAGAGGATGCCAGTTACATTCTTTGAGGGATGAGATGAATGTGACTGGGTTAAAGTTTAGTTTTTTACGTATTTGACGGTAGATGACAGGTTTAGCTTGGTATAGGTATTTTTTGAGTAGGAATGTTGGGGAGTGATCACTGAGGCTATCTGATAAGCAGCCTGTTATATATGACTGGGGGCTGTTACTGACTAGTATCCAATCCAGGGTAGTGTGCTTGGTGGAGTTTTTATTTATCCTGGTTGGTGACTGGACTAGTTGAGTGAAGCCATGAAGGTGTACATGATGGGTTGGATTGTTGCCAGAACAGGATTGCCAGTCAATATTGAAATCACCTAAGATGATAGTTTCTTGGGGGAGATGGTGGGTAAACCAGCTGAGGAGGTTTTCTAGGGGAGGGATGTTTTGGCCAGGTGGGAAGTAGCATCCAATTATGCTGATGGTTTTGTTTTGGTTAATTTTGAGGTTGGTATATATTATTTCTTCATTGCCTATTTGTGGAGCTGATGATTTTAAGATCGGAATGTTTAGATGCTGTTTAAATATTATAGCTACACCACCTCCTTTTTTGTTTAGCCGGTCTACTCTTAGTATGCCGTAACCTGTAGGGAGTATTTTCTCACTGGTAATGTGAGGTTTTAGCCAGGTTTCTGTCAGGATGACTATACCTGGGGAGTACAAGTCTATGGTGGCATGGAGTTCATGGACTTTTTTGGATATACTTCTAATATTTAGGCATAGTAAAAGGAAGTCAGTTGGCTTTCTGTTGGCTGTAATATGGGAGAAGTTGTGGTTTCTAGTCTGATTATGAAGATTGGGGTTGGAGATGGTAGGGCCAGGGTTGGGGTGGATGTCTCCACTTAGGGCTAGTTTTGATAAGCATGAGATTATTAGTTTTCTCAGTTTTTGAATTTGTTTGTTTATAAGGGAAACTTTATGATTGTGCTCTGTGGGTAATAGGTATGGTGGGAGGGTTACTATGTTAAGTTGTAGGGATGCTTTATGTTTGAGTAATATAGTTGGTAGAATATATGGGGGGTGCATAGGGATGGTTCTTGAGTTGGTGGGAGGGGAGCTGAGTGAGGGTGAGACATGAGTGGTGGTGTGAGTAGTAGTACAGTGGTAGTGGTTGAGTGTGGGAATGATGGAGCTTTGGTAGGATGTAAGATATGCAAGGAGAGTGCATGCAGTGAGCATAGGAAAGGTATGCTTGTACATGTTAGTTGAGGAGGTGTGATTTAGCAAGCTAACACATGCTCAGGAGACTACAACAATAAAAGGCATTTCACATATACACTCTAGCAGAAACCAGAGCAATAAAGCACCTTCCACATTTAAATTCTGGCCCTTAACTTTAACCTTAAAACAATGGGCATGAAACCTTCATCCAGACTCACTGGAGCCAACTTGTAAAACATCAAAGAGATTCATAAGATCTTTTCAACTTCAAAAGACACATTTGAAATGCTTGGCTTGGTTTTCCTTACAGCAGATGGCAATGTTGCAACAATCTTGAAGTTCACATTTTAAAGTGTTTTCTTTCATTTAAAAACACAAGCCTGTATTTTACATTTATTTATGCAATTGATAGAATTATGTATCAAATTCTATTTGACTAGGCTGGCAGCCTTCGCCCATCTTCCTCCAATCTTCATATCCCCCCCCCCTCCCGGAGAACTCAAGCAACTTTTTCAAGTGCCCCTTGAGAAACATCACTTGCGAGTGTCAGGTCTATCTGGGTGAACCTCACGCCATTCCCTGTCTTGAGAGCCCATCTGCATTGGCATTGCTACTCCCACTGTGGTGCTGCACTGACATATATGCTTGCAACCCCAGGCTCCATCTTAGCAACTTGGCATTTTGCTGACTGGCTTTGTTTAACCATGTTAGAGGGTTGTGATCTGTCATCACAGTGAATTTTCTTCCATACAGATAAGGCTGAAGTTTTTGTAGTGCCCACACTATGGCTAGACATTCCTTTTCTACCACTGCATAGCATTCCTCCCTGGGTTGGAGCCTATGACTGAGATAAACCAGTGGGTGCTATTCTCCTTCTGAAGAAATCTGGCTAAGTACAGCCCCCACCTCATAGTTTGAAGCATCCACCTGCACAACAAATTCTTTGCTATAGTCTGGACTGGCTAACACAGTGGGTCCTCCCAAAGCTTCCTTAAGCTTCTGAAATGCCTGCTCACATGCTGGGGTCCACACTACCTTATCTGGCCTGTTCTTCTTTGTCAGGTCTGTGAGGGGAGCAGCTAGGGTACTATAATTGCGAACGAACTTTCTGTAGTACCCTGCTGTCCCTAAGAATGCCCTCACCTGCATTTTGGTAACAGGTGCAGGCCATGCCTGAATGGCTTCCACTTTGGTAGGTTCTGGCCTTATCTTACCACTCCCCACTCTATGTCCTAGGTAGGAGACCTCTGCCATACCCACCTGCCATTTGCTCAGCTTAATGGTCAACCCTGCCCTCTGTAGTCTGCCCAGCACCTCCCTGACATGCTGAAGGTGCTCTTGCCAGGAATGGTTGTAGATAGCAATATCATCCATGTAAGCAAGGGCAAACCCTCCTACTCCTGCTAAGATATGATCTACCAGCCTCTGGAAAGTCGCTGGGGCATTCATCATCCCAAATGGCATCTTTGTGAACTCATACAAGCCAAATGGAGTCACAAAGGCTGACTTCTCTCTAGCACTGGGAGCCAAATGCACCTGCCAATAACCCTTGGTAAGATCAATGGTTGTAAGATACTTAGCCCCACCCAGCTGCTCTAGGGCTACATCTGTCCTAAGCATGGGGTAAGCATCTGCCTTTGTGTGACTATTTAATTTCCTGTAATCCACACAGAACCTGGTGCTGCCATCCTTCTTTGGCACCAGTACCACTGGGGAGGCCCAGGGACTGTTGGACTCCTAAATCACCCCTAGATCCAACATCTCCTGTACCTCTTCCCTCAGAGTCTGTTTGACTCTCTCAGGCACCCTATAAGGGGCCTGTGTGATAGGCCTTTAGGGTCCTGTATCCACCTGGTGCTGCACCAGGTGGGTACTCCCTGGTTTCCCGGTGAACATGCCCCCAAAGTCCTGCAACACTGCTCGGATTTCTCGAACCTGGGTAGGAGATAGCTGCTGGGACATTGCTACCCCTTCCACCGAGGTGTCAGCCTGAGTCTACCTGAGGAGATCAGTCACGAGATCTCTCTCAGACCCCTCCTGCAATCCACTGCAAATGCTCAGCACAAGGGCCTCCCTATCATGGTAAGGTTTCATCATGTTAACATGGTACAATTTGTGCCCCTGCCTTCTGCCTAGCAGTTCCACCATGTAGTTAATATCACTTACCTTTCTTACCACCTTGTAGGGTCCCTCCCAAGCTGTTTGCAGCTTGTTGTGTCTGACAGGAATGAGAACCATCACCTGCTGCCCTACAACACACTTTCTAGCTCGATCATTCCTGTCATACCACACCTTTTTCTGTTGTTGGGCTTCTGCCATGTTTTCCTGGGCCAGGCCCATGAGTTCCCTGAGCCTTGTCCTGAGGTTCAGGACATATGCCACAACAGACTCCTTGTGAGACTCACACTTACCTTCCCACTCATCTCGAATTAAATCTAGAGGTCCCCTCACCCTATGGACATACAGCAACTCAAAGTGTGAAAAACCTGTGGATTCCTGGGGAACCTGTCTGTAAGCAAACAACAGATGGGGCAAATATTTGTCCCACTCCCTCTTAAACTGATCTGCAAATGCCCGTAGCATAGACTTGATTGTAGAGTTTAACCTCTCAACAAGACCATTAGTCTGGGAATGGTAGGGGGTGGTCTTCATGTGCTTCACCGCACAGAACTTCCACAGACAAGCCAGCAGGTCTTACATAAAATTGGCACCTCTGTTAGACAGTATTTTCTTTGGGAAACCTACCCTACTGAAAATCTCTAGCAAAGCATTTGCCACCTTCTCAGCTCCAATGGAGGAAAAAGCCACTGCCTCAAGGTATCGTGTAGCATTATCTACAGTCACTAGGATATACTTTTTCTCTGTGGAACTTGGGGTACTCAGAGGAAAAACAATATCCATAGCTACCCTCTGAAATGGCTATTCAATCACAGGCAAAGGCATCAAAGGAGCTCTCACCTTGTCTCCTGCCTTGCCTACCTTTTGGCACTGCTCACAGGTCCTGCAGTACCCTGTTACATCTCTGGAAATTCCAGGCCAGTAGAAGTTTTGCATAATACACCTCTTTGTATGTTTTATGCCCATATGACCTGCAAAGGGAATATCATGGGCTGTGGCTAGAAGTGCCAGACGGTAAGCTCTAGGCACTACCAACTGCTGTACTCTCTCACCTTCTAGCCCCCCCTCAGAGGTCCACTCTCTGTACAGTAACCCTTTGTTCCAGTATACAGATTCCCCCTTCCCTTGAGAATCAGGTGCCTCCCTAGCTACCTGCCTCAGGCCTTGCAATGTAGGGTCTGAGAGCTGAGCCTGTCTCAAGTCTCTCATTGTAACCCTTCCCAGCTCCCCTTCCACAGGAAGTCTGGCATCCTCTGACAGTGGTACCTCACTGTCAGCCTGGCTACTACTACTCACCTCTACCTTTGCCATCACTCTGTCCAAGGGACCATCAGTACCCACAAGCAGCTGTGGCTCACCTTCAGTCTCGCTGCTGCAGATTAGCTCCCAACCTGAAGCAACCACCTCAGCAGTCCTGGCTGCAAGTTTGCAGTCTGTCTGGGTCTCCCCCAGGCTACTAGACTTACACGCTTGTCTCCAGGCCTGACTGCGTGTAACTGCACAAGTGCAGGGTACTTCACTAGCAAAATCATTCCCTATCAGGACATCTGCAGGTATATCCTCAAACACACCTACTTGCTGGCTTCCTTTTCCACCCTCCCAGTCAATGTGAACCCTAGCCAAAGGTATTTGGAATAGGATCCCTCCTAAAGCCCTGACTGGAGTAGACTGCCCAGACAAGTAGAGCTCCTCTGTAACTAGTGCAAGCTTTACAATGGTTATATCAGAGGCTGTGTCTCTCTTAGTAATGTCCTCTTTGCCATTCACTACAAATGGATATAACCTCTGGTGGTAGTTTAGTAGCCTTGTTGCCCCAAGACAACCTACTATTGGCATTTTGTCTTTCCCACTTACTGGCTCTTTCACCTTTTGTTCCTCACCTTGCCTCCATGGACACCTGTATGCCACATGGCCCCATGGGTTGCATTCAAAGCATTTAACCCTAGCTCCTGGACGTATACCTGGACTAGTGGCTTCCCCTGCTACTGGTGGAGTCTGTTGGGGCAGTCTGTGCTGCCCACCATGGGTTCCTTTAGTCCCATGAACAGTACTGGGGTCCCTTTCCTGTGCAGGGCTGCCCTGCTTGCTAGGTATAGGTCTCCCTTTTTCCCCAACTCCTCTGAAGTAGCACACTGTCTATCTGCTAACCAGATTCTCATGTTTTCAGGCAAAGTGCTAAGGGCTTGTTCCCTTACCAAAAGGTCTGCCAGCCCTTCAGAAGTGGTGACCTGACATCTACTCACCCAGCTATGAAAATAAGTGCTCAGTTCAGCAACATATTTACAAACATTTTCATCTGCCTTGCATCTATGCTCACAAAACTTTTTCCTATACATTTCAGGTGTTAGCTTAAAACATTCCAACAAGTGTCTTTTTACAGCAGTATAATCAAAACAGTCAGTCTCATGCATTTTTGCTAAAGAAGTTACAGCTTTACCATGGAGTAAGGGGGTCAGGAACCGTATCCAGAGCCCTTGGTCAACTTCATACTGTTTACATATCCGTTCAAACATATGAATAAAACTATCAAAATTATCCCCCTCTTTAAACTGTGGAAGAAATTTACCGACCTTTTGTGTTTCTGGAGTCCAGTTACTCCCTTCCCTATTACCTCCATGACTCTGACGAAGAGTCAGCATTTCCCTCTCATGCCTCCTCTGCCGTTCATTTTCCTCAGCTTGTAGACTCCTCATTTCCTCGGCTGCTTCTAGTTCCATATGCTTGGCCTCCAACGTAAGTCTCTTTAGCTCCAGCTGGATTTTTAAGTCCACTGCAGAAAGGTTGAGCTGTCCATTCTCCGAGGATATTGTATCTTCACTGTCAGTCTGGTTGTCCTCCAGGCTGCTGTTTTCAGATGCAGCTGTAACCAAGGCTGCAATCAGGTCTGCCTTAGTCAGGTTTCCATGCACTAGTCCCCTAACCTGGCACATCTCCACCAGCTGGCTCCTTGTCTGCTTTCCATACTCATCTGCTGACATGCTGTCTGCTCACCCTGACTAACACTAAGCTAACAAAAGAAATAAAACAATTGTGATCTGAACTCTGAGTATACACCATGGCTGTTTTAGAGTACAAAACACTTTTAGAGATCACTGTACATAAGCTACAGGAATTCGCTCTACCCACACCACTACAAGCCAATTAGTGTTTGCCAACTAATCAATATGTGATGTGGATCCCACCACAGCAAACCAATATGTGATAGGATATCCCAACCACTGCCACCAATATGTGATGACCAAGCCCTGACCCAGCAATCAAGGAGCCTCAATCCTCACCACTAACACCAGGAAGATCATCTCCTAGAGGAGGAAAGGATAACTAATACACACAGTAATGTACAATTTCCCTTAAGTGCACAAAGAGATCACAGTCAGTCTGGGTCTGGTTGCTCCCTTGCTCACTGGGTCCCCAGTAAGACTCCCCACTGGCACAGCTATAGGGTCCAGGTCTCAGCCTAACTGGGCAAGTTAAAATCTCCAGTACCCTCTTTGTCCAACCAGTGATTCGTGTCCCTGCCCAAGTAGCTGACACACCACACACACACTTTGAGAAGAAGTAATACAACCACACAAACCCTCCTGGGAAAAGGCTGGCACAGGTTTTCCAGCTGTGCCCCTATTACCCAGACCATATGGTAGTAATTCCTGTCACCACCCAGCTAATAATTATCAGCTACTAAAAGGCCCTTAAAAGGGTGTCCAATTATTACTGTGCAATATTATAATCCAATGGTAGTGTGACTAATTAGTCAAGGCTTAATTTGGAGTGACTTAGACAGAAAAATCTGTAAATATTTAATGTACTTTAGAGGTTAAAATATCTCTACATAAACCAGCCACAGATAAAGGTTTTAATATATTTCATAATAAATAATTAAAACACGACAAAACTACTACAGTACAATGCTACTCAAGTTCAGAGATCACACAGAAACTTAAAACAATATCGTAGGAAAGATCTGATTTCAAAGAAAAATACTTAGTCTAACTTTCTTCTAAGTTTAACTATTCCTAAGAGAAATCACAGTGCTATAATCCTACTTACATACATAAAGCATAAGCAGTGCTGGGTTAGATGTCCGAGATCAAAATGCTTTCGGTCTCTCACTGAACAATAGTTTTTAAAACACTAACAAACAGCTCTGCTAAGGCCCTCCCAAATTACATCATTTTGACACTTAGTCTGGAGTTCCCAGGCCACAAGCTGCATTATTTAACAAGCTAACACCTGCTCAGGAGACTACAACAATAAAAGGCATTTCACATATACACTCTAGCAGAAACCAGAGCAATAAAGCACCTTCCACATGTAATTTCTGGCCCTTAACTTTAACCTTAAAACAATGGGCGTGAAACCTTCATCCAGACTCACTGGAGCCGACTTGTAAAACATCAAAGGGATTCATAAGATCTTTTCAACTTCAAAAGACACATTTGAAATGCTTGGCTTGGTTTTCCTTACAGCAGATGGCAATGTTGCAACAATCTTTAAGTTCACATTTTACAGTGTTTTCTTTCATTTAAAAACACAAGCCTGTATTTTACATTTATTTATACAATTGATAGAATTATGTATCAAATTCTATTTGACTAGGCTGGCAGCCTTCGCCCATCTTCCGCCAATCTTCACAAATACACACACCAGCGTCTCAGCAAATAAGCCCATAAGGTGTTACACCACAAAACCTAATGTATTGATTATAGATGCCTCCATTGTGAAACACATGGATGTTGCCCTCTCCAGGCTGGATAAGAATTATGGTTAGCTGCCTGTCAGGTGCCAGGATCCATCAAGTCACTCAAACACAAGTACTGGTATGACTTCATCATAGTCCATGTGGGGGTGAATGACTTGAGAGGTACTTCACTGGACTATATGAAGAGAGTCAGGTCTGAGCTCTCAGATTATGTATCACAGGCAGTTATTAGCCTAGCCTTAAACAACATTTTGCCTTCTTCAAGGATGATGCCACAATACAAACAAAAAATGATTGACTTTTAGCAGTTAGGTTAGCTTCTAGTGTCAATCCAAGATGATCCAATATCTGTCAGCCTGGGAAGACATGATAATCAGGCCATGCTGCTTTGCCAGAGATGGTCTGCACCTGCCTCCTGTAGACTTTTGGATATTGGCAAATGCATTAGCCACCCCTATTGTGCCTTTTTTAGGCAGTGTCAAAAATAATCAACCTCCCAATGTAACAAAATCCTCTCTAGATAAACTTAGGATCCTGCTGCTTAATGCCACTAATCTAAACAAGAAAACGCACTCCATGGAATCACTCCTCACTTTGGAAGAATCTGACATTTGTGCAGTCACTGAGAGATGGTTCAAAAGTGCAGAAAGCATCCCAGCCATACAGGGCTACAGTGCCTTCCATACATTCAGACTACAAACTGAGCATGAAAGAACCAAAGGAGGAGGTGTCTCCATTTCATTAAGGATAAGTACACCTCAAGACTGGTCAAACAGTATGACTCTTTTGAGCTACTCCATGTCCAATTAACTCTAGGCAAAGACCCCTACCACATTGTATCTAGCTATAGGTCCTCCACCATGAAACACGAAAAGTATATCGCACACCTGGACTTACTGGAGTCACTTGCCATATAGCTCAACACCTTAACTATGGGTGATTTTAATTATCCTACCATCAACTGGGAAACATACGCAACCACAAATGTGCTGGCTCAGAGGTTCTTTGACTTTGTCAATGCAAATGCTGTGGAACAGCTAGTCAGCACACCCATAAGAGGCTCAAATGACCTGGACATAGTACTCACTAACATGGGAGAGCATTACACCCCTCTCCCCCCATGTGATGTCCACCCTGGTAAGATCAGACCAGAAATCAGGCTCATTTGATATAACTGTAAGACCAGATACCCCATCAAGCTCAAAAACACTTAAGAATTTTTCAGAGACAAATTACCTCCTACTAAGTGATGGTAGAAGAAGTTTCAAAGCCCCCTCCAATGCAGATAACACAGACTCCTATGCAGAGGTGTATGCCCTGTATAACCATTTAAGCCATTGTACAGAATTAGCTGTACCTGTACCTGACCAGATTAAAACCAGGTCTTGCCAATAAAACAAGCCACCCCGGTGGAATCCTAGTATAAACACGTTATACAACAAGAGAAAGAAACAAATGTCCAAGAAGAAGAGGGAACTAGCTCAGCAGATGAAGAAATCCTTCCCTACCTTAAACAAACAAATCAAAGATCTTATCAAGTCCTCCAAAGCCAATTACAAAGCAAAAATAGCCTCCCTAGTTAAGGATAATCACAAGGCATCTTTAACTCTATCCAAAATCTAAAAGGCAATACCCAGCTATGAGCTGAACTGGTTGTGGATGACACCACCCATGCTAAACTCGATGTAATAGGCAACCTACTAGCTGACAGATTTGGAGAAAACTTCACCCCCCCGTCCCTTCCAGTCATCTCCCAAAGTATACCTGCCAACATTCATCAAGCGAGCGGGTCATCTCAGCACTCTCCAAAGCCAAAAACACAGCATCAGTGGGACCAGACAACATTTCAAGTTGCCTTTTAAACAACTTAAAACATGACCTAACAGACCCACTTGGATCCCTGTTTAACTACAGCCTGCAAACTGGATACGTTATGGCGGAGTGGAGGACAGCAACAGTAATCCCTCTGCACAAAGGGGGACCATCAACCAACCCTGGGAATTATAGGCCTATAAATTTGACTAGCCTCATCTGTGTGGCCATAGAAAGAATCATTATGGACCTTATTAACAAGGACATAGATAATCTCCAAACTCTGGACCGAACCCAGTTTGGATTTGTTAAAAGTATATCATGCCTGTTAAACATGGGTTGACTGCTTTGAGAAAATTATCAAGGCCCTGGATGAGGAAAAGACAGTGCATACTACCTATCTTGACCTGGCCGAGGCATTTGACACATCCCCCACTCAAGCTTATATATCAACTCTCACAACTGGGAATTAACCCCTACATTACCAGATGGGTAGCGAACTGGCTCAAAGACAGGACACATACTGTCAAAATGGATGACTTCACCTCTAGCAAAAGACCAGTCACAAGTGGTGTACCACAGGGTTCTGTGCTGGAGCCCTTACTGTTCAGAATTTATTTCTCAGACGTTTAGGTAAACCTGGATGGCCTGGGCCAAGTTCACTGACAATTGCGAATTGGGAGCAAACATCAAGTCCCACAATGAAGATAATATACTGCAGACAGGATTAATGCAGACAAATAATTGGTGCCAAAGCCACAGATTAAAGCTAAATCCAAAATATGCATTATTATTCCCTTTAGGAAAGCTGACATCCCTGTTAGTTACATTATACACAGCACCTCCCTTAGTGTAGACCTAGTGGTACATGATCTGGGTACTCAGGTTGATAGCAATCTGAATATTGACCACCATGTATCCACAATAGTAAGGAAATCATTTGTGGCACATCTTATAAGCAAAGGCATCACATCTAGATCTAAGGATGTTATAATTCCATTATACTCGGCCCTCATTAGACCAGTAATTGAGTATAGTGCTCCCTTTTGCATGTACCTCACCAGACACCTGCAACAATTGGAGAAACCACAGAGGTTTCCCACCAAGAAATTACAGGTTATACAAAATAAGTCTTGTGCGGAAAGACTGAAAGCCCTGTCACTGTATTCTGTCTCCTACAGGTTGTTAAGTGGTGACCTGTGCCTGGCTTACAGGGCAGTCTTTGACCCGGCCCTGATGGAAATGTTACATATTTGTAAATCAAACTGTCAGTAGCTCCAGGGATCCTAACCTAGCTTCTGACATGAACAGGTCATGCTGGAGAGATAGATATATCTCCCAGAGACTGCCACCTCTCTGGAACAAGCTTTAAATTTATGTGAAACAGAGCCCCTCTCTGACCCTCTTCAAACACAACCTAGATCAATGGATAGGTGACTGCAAATTCACTCTTGGGGTGGCACCCATGTCAATTCCGGACAGAGGAAGTCATTATTAGCCACCATAGACCCTTACCTCTGCAAACTTCACTCATCTAATCACTGACAATTGGGGAAGCTGAGGATAAATATGGCTAGACTTGTAAGAGCTCTAGAGCCATTCACCTAATAACCTTCTATAAATGTATGAACCTATGTGTATACATTTTTATATTCAATTGATGTTTTAATATTTTAATTCTGATCCATGTTTTGAGCATTTGTTCAATGCTAAATAATTTCTTAATAATGTGTGTGTGTGTGTGTGTGTGTGTGTGTGTGTGTGTGTGTGTGTGTGTGTGTGTGTGTGTGTGTGTGTGTGTGTGTGTGTGTGTGTGTGTGTGTGTACATCCAGAGTTATATCCATATCTCTAGCTATAACAAAAAAAAATATATATATATATATATATATATATATATATATATATATATATATTTGTAGCATTGTCACCTCACAGTAAGACATTGCCCTGTTCAATTCTCAGCTAGAGCGTCTTCTGTGTGGAGACATGCGTGAATGGGCATTGTGCGTCAGGGCCGGCAACTCGGCACGTAAAAATCTACTGCCAATCATTAGCGGACCCTAGTACCACTGTGGCGACCCCTAACTGGGAAAAGCCGAAAGACACAAACAAACAATAGAGAGAGAGAGAGAGACTTTTTTCTCCCAGCACAAATTGTACAAAAGTTGCTGAACATCATTTGTCACCATGTAATAATGTAATATGAATTAAAATTATTTGTAAAGCGTAATTGGAGGTAAAGTGCATAAATGATGATGTTGTAAATACAGAAAGTGATTTTATCAGTTTGAAGATATGAATATTTTTATATGTGGGGGGAGCAAGGTCAAAGTCCCTTGAGTATATGATGACACTTGCACCTTAAAGATCGGCTTGTTTACTGTAGTTTAGGCACTGCTACAGAATAGTGAAGACCGATGTGATGTTTGTGAGCTTTCCAGCTGCTTTGAACCAGGAAATAAATGGGAACATTTACACATAAGTAATCAACCAACAGAATTTCAAAATGCATTGGGTGTGTAGTGTGTATAAAAGCATTTAATTTAGTCATTCAGTGAAAATGCTTCATTTGGGTAGTGTTTCACATTTGCTGTGTTTTCTTTCAAGGGAATGTTTTTTCCAGAAATTCTCTGATATTTCTTGATCTTTCTAAAATAAAGTTTGGTCCCGCACCAAGGATCTTGGAAATGGGCATTCAAATTAAGGCAATACCATTCAACCAATACATTTATTACACTTCTGCATATCTGAGGAACATTTGTAACATCATTACTTATTTCTTTAAAAAAAATTGACTTCCTGTCAAAGCCTGTTCTACCCTACTACTATCCACCCCTACATTTAAAATACTAAACAGTAGCTTCTGCTCCTGTTTTAAAATCCAACCCTTTGTCTCTCAGAAGTCAAGACAATGACACCCTAACACATACCATATTTCTTTCTAAATAAGACCTAACCAGAGAATAAGGCCTAGCATAGTTTTCCAGGGTGGTCATGCTATAAGCCCTACCCCAAAAATAAGCCCCAGTTAAGATTGTCAACAACACACAACGGACGTGTTGAATTATAAAATAATATTATTGACACCTGTTGACTGATGTTATCGTACTCTGCTTGCCATTTTTGGACCATTCGGACACCAAACTTCTTCTCTTTGCAGAAAGTCTTAAGATTCTTTCCCTGGGAGTCCTCCACGATTCTTACTGTAACCCTAATTATCGCTCACACTTGACAGTTGAGATCCTTGGCCCATAAACACTGGCATGTGTACTTTGATCGGTCAAAGTACAGACAACGCGTGTAAAGCGTGCACTCATGATAACAAGCATCTGTGGTTGTGTCTTCTCTTCTTAACCGGTGCCATTTTGTATTTTCACTCCGGTCTTGAAAGTCTTCAATTAACCCCCCCAGACAAAATGAGTGCAAAAAGAAAGAGCTATTCCGTCGAGTACAAGAAAGGAATTGTGGAGGACTGCCGGGGAAAAATCTGATGGCTTTCTGCAAAGAGAAGAAGTCAGATCTCCAAATCATCCTAAAATGACGTGCAGCGTATGATAACCTCAGTCAACAGGCCGATGAGGGAAACGCTAAGAAGTGCAAGTGTGGATCAGTTCGGTAACCATTATTTCCTGAGCTTGAAGACATCATCTGTGAGTGGGTTGCTAACAGGAGAGCAAAGGCTTTGGTTGTGCACAGGGCTGATATTCAAGCATTTGCCCTTGCAATGGCACCACAGTTAGAAATATCCCCAGAAGAATTCAAAGCATCACAACATTGGCTGGATGGCTTCCTTCAGCGATATGAACTGTCTCTAAGAAGATCAACAACACTGTTCAAGCTGGAAGATACTGAAGTTATTAAACGTGCACTTGCATTCAAGCCCTTTGTTGATGGCATCGACTTTTCTAAATACCAACTCTCCAACATGATTGCTATGGATGAAACTGCAGTGTTTATGGGCCAAGGATCTCAAACAACAATTGATCAGAGGGGTGCCTCGTCAATCTACATTCCTTCCACTAGTTACAAGAGTGCACGTGTTACCTGTATTTTGGCAATTCATCTAGATGGAAAGAAAATCCCACCTCTAATCATTAGTAACGGCAAGAAAAATAAGACTGAATGTGTTTCAGGCATTTACATTCTTGAAACTGAAAAAGTCTGGTGCACACAAGCAGTTATAAGGAAGTGGGTCGATGTAATGCTACCACTTGTTTTGCGAGGTAGTGAAAGAGGTCTGGTAGTCTAGGATTCAGCCAGCATTCACTGCGCTAAAGAAATGAAGAAATTACTTGCACTGAGAAGAATAGATCAAATAATGATTCCCGCAGGAATGACAGCCTATCTCCAGACTCTTGATATTGCAATAAACAAGCCATTCAAGGACCATTTGCGCATAGAACTCAATGACTACATTGAAAATAGAGTGGAGAGAAATCAGCGTGGAAACTTTGTGAAGCCTAGCCTGCAAGAGCTTGTGACTTGGGTGAAAAATTCATGGGATAAAATCACTGACAGCTGTGTTGCCAATGCACTATGAGCAGGCTACTTGGACAAGCAGTGCTCATTTAAGGAGAGCTGTATTGCTAGGCATGACAGACTGGGGCCAATGGTGCTTCAGGAAATGGAGTTGCAAGAAATTCAAGTCGATATTCAGGGGTTGGATACTTAAGACAATGTTCAAGAAGAAGATGACATGACTGTATTTGAATAACTGTGAAAGCCAAGGTGCAGATATTCTGAAGTTGAAATGTTTGTTGCACTGTTTATGTAGAATTCTCACACAACTGTCAACCCGTTATTAAAACTGTTGTCCAATAACAGAAAAGTACGAAATAAATGTCAATTTGTGTACATGAATAAATGTTGATTTTTATACATGAATAAATGACGATTTGTGTTCATTAATAAATGTCGATTTTTGTACATGAATAAATTAATAAAGGTAGATTGTTGTATGGTGCAGGTAAATAAGGCATCCCCTGATAATAAGCCCTAATGCATATTTTGGCTGGGGAAAGAATATAAGACCCAGTCTTATTTTTGGGGAAATACAGTAGAAGCCCTCAATTTGGGCACTCTACTGAAAAAACAAGCTTCAGTAAAATCATTGCTACCAACTAGAATCTCCTTCCCCGTGAATCTTGACAACTGAAAAGTCCATATTTAGGAGAGCATTTGTAGAATACCTAAACTAAAAGTCAGACTTGTACATGTCTTGTTGAAAAAGGCTAAACTCCAATTCACCATAGCTTTTTATTACCTCCTTATACATCTCTTATACTCCCTTAACCCACAATCCTCAAAACTGCAGCAGAAACTTTACACATACAAATACACAAGCACAGCGCTAAGGCTATCCCTTTCCCTAGTCTTTACTCTAACCCTAATCCATGAACACTCACATACACACACACACACACACACACACACACACACACACACACACACACACACACACACACACACATACACACACACACACACACACACACACACACACACACACACACACGCACACACACACACGCACACACACACACAGACACACACACACACACACACACACACACACACACACACACACACACTCTCAATGCAAATTAAAAAACTTAAGTGTAAAAAAGATTTGGCATTACTACCTATTTCCATTTACGCATTTCAATTCTTCCTGCTCAACATCAGTGCATTTGTCCAGTTGTAACACAAAACAGCAGTCAACAAGCTGTACATTCAACCAGTAGTATAGGACCCATGTATACAAAAACATATTTTATTTTATTTTATTTGATATGTGTTTACCAGAAAAGTCCTGACTGGGTATGAGACCCATTTTCAGCAGAGGCCTGTCGAGAAAAGCTCCATTTACAGATTATTTATAGTATAAATTATTAACAATAATTATAAGAATAGCAAGCAGAAGTACAATATAATTGTAGACTGAAAAAAATATGTTAAAAATGAAAATACATAGGATAGCATAAACAATTAAAACAAAATACAAAGTAAATTTTGAGTGTAGGCACAGGTAGGTAAAATTGTATAAAGTGTGAGAAGATAAACTGAAATAGTCAAGGGATAAGTGAACATAGGGTGAAAAGTGGAAAGAGAAGTTGAAAGAGGAGCAGCACTGAAGGGTACGACTGAAGAGAGTGAGAGAAAGACATGGGGATACTGAGAGGATGATAGAGAGGGTAAAAGAAAGGTATATGTGAAGTAAAGGACATATTTTAGTGTGATGCAATAGAAGTACACAGTCAGGACACGGAGAGGAATGCTTTTAGAGGGTGAGCAAATTAGCAGTAGATATTATTCTAATGTCCATGTGGTCCAGGCTTTGGCCACAGTGTAAGAATATAAACTATTCCTTATAGACATACTGAGTTTGTAAATTACAAGTAGTTTTTCAGAAGAATAAAGGGGACAGTTTGGGTGGTAATGGTCTATATAGTACTGATAACTGGTCAGAATGAGGGTTTATATATTATTTTGTGACAAGGAGAACTGGGTGAGTTTAAAGCAGTGGGGCAGTTCAAGCCAGTTCAAGTATTTAAGTACAGAGCAATGATGCAGATTGTAGGACTGACTGGCTGTAAACCTTGCCACTTTGTTTTAACATTATTCTGGTTTAGATACAAGGGAAGTCTGGATGTTGTTAAGGATGGGTGAAGCATATAGCAGAGAAGGAAGGAGATATGAACTAGCTAGAGTTCATTGAGAGGGTATAGATAGAATGTTTTTAGCTCTGTAGGGCATACCAAGTTTCAAGTGTTTTTTTTTTTTTTTTAATAAATTTTTGAATGTGGGGGTCAAATTTTAAGTGATCATCACTTTTGATGCTAAGCAATTTAATATAGGAGACAATCTGTATGACAGTGCTGTTCTATGAGGATATTTTGAATTTTTCTTAGGCGTTTGTTAGAGATTTATTGAAGAATAGAAGTACTTTGTTTTAAGGGGTTAAGGAGAAGCTGATTATCATTTGGCCATGTTTAAGTTAACGGTAGATTGAAGGTCGGGAAGATTGTCAGATATGCAGATAAGGGCAGAGTCATCTTTGTATGAGAGAAGCTTGCAATAAAGTTTACTGGGAGGCTTTGTGTAAGATGACAATTAAATATGTTAAAAAGAAGGGGTCCCAGGATAGAGCCTTGTGATACATCTGTGGTGACTGATAGATAAGGAGAGTAAACAGAGAGCCATTTGACAGACTGGTATTGATCAGGTAGGTAGCTAGAAAAACACCCAGTGCAGCCATTTCTGAGAGTAATATGGTAAGGGAAATGGTATTGAATGCTTTGGAAAGATCTAAGAAGAGGAAGATGACAAGCTTGTTGCTATCTCTGGCCTTGGTGATGGCATCAAGGAAGGATATAAGAGCTGTTGATGTACTGTTAGCTGACCAGAATCAGGAATCAATGTTGAATGGTGGTTAATAAATTATCTTGAAGTAAGTAATGTAGAAGTTTTTTTGTGAATACATAAATGGAGCCCATTAGGCTGGTTTTGCTGACAGCCATCTTGTCTTTACTCAGTTTCATTCCATGTGGCTTTAGTTTTGCATTCTCATCCCCTATCACTTGCTAAAGTTCCTGTTCAGAGTCTGCCTGCAGTGCCACATTATTCAACCACTCTGTTGATCTGTCCTATCCAACCTGTTTGCTAATGTAGTTTTTCACCAGTATGAGCAGCAGTGAACTCAGAGTGGAACCCTAATGCACACCAACTCCCACTGGGAAATTCTCTGTGAGTCCAAACACTTTTCATGATTCTTTTACTAGGTTCTTATACAAAGCCTGAACTAACTGTATAAATATTTCCAGCACTTTGAACCATCACAGGGCCATACCGCCCAACCGTCCCGAATTACGCTGTTTTTACAGAGTTTTGGGGTCCCAATAATGGGGTTCCACAATTTCCGAGTGGCACCCCTTTATTTCCAATTTTTTAATCTATTCTTTTTAGAATTCATGCTTTCGGAGCCGACATCATCACTTGCGCGATGACGTCAGCTCTGTCAGCATTAGCCGTATGTCTGTTTGAAGGCGCAGGATTTTGAGCCGTGGGTCCTCTGTTAAGTGTAGGATTTCTATTTGCTGTAATTGCCGTGCATCTGTTGTTGTGTCTTTCGGCTTTTCCCAGTTAGGGGTCGCCACAGCGGAACTCCGGTCCGCTAATGATTGGCAGTTGATTTTTACATGCTGAGTTGCCGGCCCTAATGGACAACCTTCAACGAAGGTATGCCCATTCACGCATGTCTCCACAGAATACACTCTAGCTGAGAATCGAACGGGACAACGTCTTGCTGTGAGGCGACAACGCTACCGCAGCACCACCACCACAGATCTTGTAATTGCAGCGCATCTGTTGTTTGAATATTAAGCTACGGATCCACTGGTAAGCTGCAGACAACTTAAAGCAGGATTTCTGTTGTAGGAGGATGACTGCCTGCCTTGTAAGTCAGAATGACAAACGCAGTTGATAAGGTACCTAATAGAGCTAGCTGAAGGAAGGTGTGTGTGTGTGTGTGTGTGTGTGTGTGTGTGTGTGTGTGTGTGTGTGTGTGTGTGTGTGTGTGTGTGTGTGTGTGTGTGTGTATGTGTGTGTGTATCAACCCCATGGTCACACTTACTCGAAGAAGGGAGACAAATCTGTAAAAAGTGAATTACTGCCAGAGTACAATTAGAAGTTGCTCTGGCAATGTTTTGGAGAAAAGTATTTGGCCTTATGCTGTTTGACTTCTTTTTCTTTGAGCTTCTAAAGCTCACAGAGTTTCTTTCAAGACTGTGTAGGAAAATCAAGTTTCAAATATTGAATTTTAGATCATTATTATATAAAATACCTGTAGAGCCATTTTCAATCATTTTTCTCATTTTGAAGCCGTCAGTTGTTATGGAACATGCAAATGCCTAAGTATAATTCACTATGATGCTGTCCATATCAAATAAAGCTGTATTTTTTGACTCCTTAACAAAGCGGGTACAACATGGTCAACAATGTATTTACAAAAGATTCCTTATAACCTCTTTAAACCAACCACTTTATCAGAATGTACTTCATTTAGAAATATCTATTTTATATATGTCACTTTCACCCTTGGAAAAAAAGACTCTGTCATGTTTTTTTTTTTTTTTTTTGTACTTAAGGGATGAGAGATAGTACTGTTCACATAATTATTCACAAATATAACCTTCTTAAAATATTGACTGCTTATATTTTATTTTTGTACACATCTTCCTAATATCTGATTGTGCAGCTTTAGTCTTTGCCCGGAACCTATAACAATGTTCATGCACACAGTTTTATCTTGCAGTTAACAGACTCCTTTTTGAATGTAGATTCTAACACTATATTATCCAATATCTTACACTTTGTGCCGTCTGCTTCTACATTTAATTAATTTTGCATAATATTCACAAATTGCACTTCTGCTGAACTGAGAAACATCTGTTTTTGACTACTTATTTAGTTCCACATTATATATATATATATATATATATATATATATATATTGTGTGCGTAGAAGTAGACTGTTATCATGGAAATGTTCTGAATAGGGCAGTTTTGTCATTATTGGTTCATGCATTTTGTTTCATTGCCAAACAAAATGAATCCACTTAGCCTTGCCAAAGTCCTGCGAATCCAAAATAAGCAAAACAGAAGAAAAGATGGCAGGACACTGCTGCTGCTCAATAAAACTTTAATAAAAACTTTAAAACAAGTAAACGAAGTAATCCAAATGCAGACAAAATGAAAAAAGGTTAGCGCTTTCGGGTTACACCCTTCATCAGACAATAAACACTGCATGCACATTCTTTTTTAAAAAGAGTCACAACCAATGAAAACCTTATAGGTCAATGAAACACACGCCTCTTCAGGAGTGTGGGTTTTAAAGGAATAACATCATTTAAACCTGGGGGTAGGTGTGCCATTAAGTCTATAATCCATTTGGTTTCATCCAAGGCAGTCTGCAGCCTGACATCCCCCCCCCCGGTTATTCATCCTAATGTTAACTATCACTCTAAATGAAAAGCTATGTGTTGGATGTATGCATATATGCCTGTACAAGGCGTTGCTGTCATCCCTATTCCTTATACTTCCTAAATGTTGTAGGATTCTCACCTTAAACATATTTGTGGTCATGCCCACATAGAAACTGGGGCATTTTGTGCAATACCCTGTGCCAATACCTATGCGAACCTTGTCCTCTCAAAATGGGAAATGTTGAACATTTTGGGAAATGCTACTTGGAAGGATTACATCTTGATGTATGTTAGATTTGTAGATGATATTTTTATTCTTTGGAATGGAGAATATGACATGTTTAACAGTTTTTTGTCATACCTACATACTACCACCACCTTCCTTAAGTTTAGTGCGAATACATCTTACCACTTAATAGATTTTTTAGATGTGAAGGTTACACAACAACAAGTAGGCTTTTCATCCAGCCTACACAAGAAAGACTGTTGGAAAAATACCCTGCTGTCCTACGACAGCATGCATCCTCGCCACATTTTCCCAAACATTGTTAGAGGGCAAGTGAGTCGTGTCTCCCGGATTAGCACAGATGACAAGCAATTTGAACAAGAATTAGTGAATCTAACGGGGCACTTTGAGTAGAGAGGCTATGGGAAGAATATGGTAAGGAACGTTATAGATAATGGTAAGATCCATAGACAGACTAAATTTAGACCTTGGCTCAATAGGAATCAGCACCTGGCTCCCGTAGTGACCGTGCAGGATACCACCATACAGAGAGGCACCAAGTTGTTGTTCACCTATGGGAGTAACATCAGTACCCTGCAGTTAGGAGCCAGTCGCCTAGATATGGAAACACCTGGAATCCTAGACTTCTCAGCTGAGCAGTCACCACTGCCAAACATTTGGTGAACACCCTGGGGGCTGTGGTGAGACCAAAGGGCAGTGAACAGAACTGGAAATGACTGTCTCCCAGGCTGAAGCGCAAGTGTCTCCTGGATGCCTGATCTATCAGGATGTGATAATAGGCATCCTTGAGATCTATGGAGCACATCCAAACACCTTTCTCCAGCAGCGGGAGAATGGATTGTAAAGTGACCATCCGGAACTTGGACTTCTTGACAGAATGGTTGAGCTTGCTGAGATCCAATATGGGCCTCATGTCCCCGGTCTTTTTTGGCACCAAAAAATCTTGAGTAAGTCCCTAATCCAGTCTGGTCTTCGGGGACCGGTTGGATGACTCCTTTTGAAGCAGCTTTGAAATTTCAAGGCTGCAGATCCCGCTGACTGGGTGGTGGGTCCGGGATTTTCCAGGATGGTGGGGGCTGAAAAGGGATGTTGTAACCTCCGGCAATGATTCGAGCACCCATCGGTCCTGGGTGATATTCTCCCAGGCCTTTAGGTGCCTCAAAAATGACCCCGACTGGCTCGAGCTGCACAGTCGGGCAATCCTTCAGGGATGCTGGAAGGTTGAGGAGCCATGAAAGGACTCATGGTCTGTTGCGGGGCCCCTGCCGCCTCTGGGACGGCGCTTCCTGAAAAATTTCCCTCCTCTGCCTCTAGAAGGGGATCATCCTGCTGTGAGGGGTAAGTCTTCTGAGATTTGGAACCACATTTTCCCCTCTTCTAGCCTTGGGATAAGGCCGTAAGGGAGTGGAAAACCGTGCCCCTACGGCAGTCAAAGTCTTACCCTCTTGTTCACAGCGGGTCATGGTGTCCTTTACCTTGGGTCCGAACAAGGAGGACCCATCAAAGGGAGCGTCGGCAAAGGAAGACTTGAAGGCCTCCACAAAATGACACAGTCAGAGCCAGGCCAATCTCCGTAGAGCAACACCTGTACCCGCCGCTCTACTTGCCCCCCTCGGCCGCATATGAAATGAGCCTCATGGACGAGTTCGATATAGATGACAGGGTAGCCAACTGAGAGCTAACCGTGTGGGCCAACTGCTCAGGTAGGTTACCAGAGAGGGTATCTGACAGCTCCTTGACCAGATCCCTCTGAAGTCTGGTGAAGTGCGTAAGGTAATTCAGAGACCTTAAAGTAAAGGCCGCTGAAGTAAGGGTGCACTTCCTGTACTGATCCATACTCCTGGACTCTTTATTAGGAGGGTGGATGGATGTTGAAGCCTCTGCCACATCTTGCTGGGTAGCAGATGCCACCACCAGGGCATCTACGGCCACACCTTTGGATAAGAATTCCTTTCTGGGGCTGACAAAAATTTATTCGGCGAGCTGGCACCGGTTCCACAGAATCTGGATGCTCCCACGCCTTCGAGATCAAATCCAGGAGCTCATCGAAGGGCGGAGACACCCAGGAGGCGGAAGGCTGAGCCCCGAAGGCCTTGAGGAATACCAACTCCTCAGCGGAAGGGGGTTTGGATTGCCAGTCGCCTCGTTGTTTGAGGATTTCTAAGATGTCCACAAAGGAGACATCATCCGAGGACAACTTGGGGGACCCCTCCGCGTCATCGAGGTCGGTGTCTGAGGTGAGAGACTCATCAGGTGAGTTGACGTGCTTCCTCTTACACTGTCTCTTCCTGGGAGGTTCCTCCGAAGAAGCTTCGGAAGGACCCCCAGGAAGGAGGAATCCCCATTGGGGGTGACCTCAGGCTCCAGGGCTCCGCTGTCCTAAGACAGGGGGACAACAAAGGAACAAGTCTCCATGCCAAGGGAAGGTGCCGGAGAGATGGTGGAGGTAGCCAAGGAAGATTTGGCTAAAGCACTCCTCATGGCCCTGAAGGCCGGACCCCCAGAGTCCTGGGATGGTCCAACCCCCGAGGCCACAACAGTAGAAGGCACTCCCGCAGCCGAAGCACTGAGAGGGAGGCTCGGAACCGAAAGCATCGGACCCGAAACGTCACCCCCGGGGCCGACCGAGGAGGTCCGTGTACCGAACTCCGACCCGAAGGTCGGGGTTGGAGTAAGGGTCAGAGCCGACCCGAAAACCTCCACCATCTCCACCAGCACCGACTCCAACTGTGCCGAGGCTGTTGGAGGAGGAACCAAAACAACAGGGTGGACAATCGGCTCCGGAGCCGACTGGGCTGGAGCCGATACTAACTTTTGAAAGACTGGAGACTGAAACAGCCTTTGAAGTACCCTGACAATATCCGAATCGGACATCCTCGAAGACCGAGAAGAGACTGATTGGGCCCGAGTTGACTTCTCCGCCGGTTCCGAAAGACTGGGGGACCGGCTCCGAATAGTCTCAAGTATTATCGGCGCCGAGGGAGATTCCACCAGTACAGCAATTTCCCTCGAACCGGGGGACGGGCGCCGAGGTAGAAGAGTCTGAGTGTGCGACCTTTCTCGGCTCCGAAACCATTGGAGCCGAAGAAGGTGACCCACCTCTCAATGCTCGAGCTCTCGGCTCTGAGGACAGAGGAGTTGAGGCTGGAGGCACCGAGGCAGACCGTTCCGACCTCGGCTCCAAAGTCCGTGGAGCCGACAGAGAAGCCTGCCTTGATTTCTTTGCTGTCGGCTCCAATGGACTGGTCGGAGCTGAAGACTTCTTCTTCCTGGAGGGAGAGGGGAAAGAAGATAAAGCCTCCTCAAAGGAAGGGGAGATCATACCTTTCAGTATCAATTTGTTTTTCCTCTCTTGGAGGACACGGGAGGAAAAAGCGTGGCATACACTACATGACTCTTGAAGGTGCTTAGGCCCTAAGCAATAAACACACAGAGAGTGATCATCCGTTATCGACATTTTGTACCCACACTTGGTACATTTTTTAAAACCCGAAGGTCTGTGTTCCTTCGACATCACTAGCAAGCAACCAAAAACCAACTAGGGACAAAAATTAAACACACAAGCCAAATCCCTCTAACTTAAGCAGGATCGATCAAGGGAACTATAACTACGCTCTAACAGAGCGCGAGGGCAAGGCCCCTCTAACTAAAACGGGACCTCAGAGAAACAAATACCACACAAAACAACTACAACAATTTTACAACAATTTCTTTAAAAAAAAGCAAGGCCTGAACAAAGTTCAAGAAGAGCGAGGGAACCCCCACCAGTTAAAGCGGGAACCTAACGCCAAGAAAAACACACAACTTTTTTACAACAAAACACTCAACAAGTGATAAGTAGCTGTTAAAACAGCTTTTGGGTGAAAAATTAGAGAAATTCTGACAGAAAACTTGTCAGTAAAAAGTACTTAGCCCAGCCAAGTCGAGACCACGTCTATTGCTGTCAAGCGGCAAACGAGATCTGGGGAAGTAGTGGTGGTGCATCCTGGGATGTAGAATAGCTCAGCCAATTAGAGACTTCGCTCTATAGTATAGCGTGCCGAGTCGGAGCCGAGGATCGGCTACGAACCCATCAGTACAGAATGTAGGCGAGATAGGATCACATAACATCTATTCTTTTTAGAATTCATGCTTTCGGAGCCGACATCATCACTTGCACGATGACGTCAGCTCCGTCAGCAGTAGCCGTGTGTCTGTTTGAAGGCGCAGGATTTTGAATATTAAGCCGCGGGTCCTCTGTTAAGTGTAGGATTTCTATTTGCTGTAATTGCCGTGCATCTGTTGTTGTGTCTTTCGGCTTTTCCCAGTTAGGGGTCGCCACAGCGGAACTCCGGTCCGCTAATGATTGGCAGTTGATTTTTACATGCTGAGTTGCCGGCCCTAACGGACAACCTTCAACGAAGGTACGCCTATTCACGCATGTCTCCACAGAATACACTCTAGCTGAGAAACGAACGGGACAACGTCTTGCTGTGAGGCGACAACGCTACCACAGCACCACCACCACAGATCTTGTAATTGCAGCGCATCTGTTGTTTGAATATTAAGCTACGGATCCACTGGTAAGCTGCAGACAACTTAAAGCAGGATTTCTGTTGTAGGAGGATGACTGCCTGCCTTGTAAGTCAGAATGACAAACGCAGTTGATAAGGTACCTAATAGAGCTAGCTGAAGGAAGGTGTGTGTGTGTGTGTGTGTGTGTGTGTGTGTGTGTGTGTGTGTGTGTGTGTGTGTGTGTGTGTGTGTGTGTGTGTGTGTGCGTCTGTGTACGTGTGTCTGTGTGTGTGTGTGTGTGTGTGTGTGTGTGTGTGTGTGTGTGTGTGTGTGTGTATCAACCCCATGGTCACACTTACTCGAAGAAGGGAGACAAATCTGTAAAAAGTGAATTACTGCCAGAGTACAATTAGAAGTTGCTCTGGCAATGTTTTGGAGAAAAGTATTTGGCCTTATGCTGTTTGACTTCTTTTTCTTTGAGCTTCTGAAGCTCACAGAGTTTCTTTCAAGACTGTGTAGGAAAATCAAGTTTCAAATATTGAATTTTAGATCATTATTATATAAAATACCTGTAGAGCCATTTTCAATCATTTTTCTCATTTTGAAGCCGTCAGTTGTTATGGTACATGCAAATGCCTATGTATAATTCACTATGATGCTGTCCATATCAAATAAAGCTGTATTTTTTGACTCCTTAACAAAGCGGGTACAACATGGTCAACAATGTATTTACAAAAGATTCCTTATAACCTCTTTAAACAAACCACTTTATCAGAATGTACTTCATTTAGAAATACCTATTTTATATATGTCACTTTCACCCTTGGAAAAAAAGACTCTGTCATGTTTTTTTTTTTTTTGTATTTAAGGGATGAGAGGTAGTACTGTTCACATAATTATTCACAAATATAACCTTCTTAAAATATTGACTGCTTATATTTTGTTTTTGTACACATCTTCCTAATATCTGATTGTGCAGCTTTAGTCTTTGCCCGGAACCTATAACAATGTTCATGCACACAGTTTTATCTTGCAGTTAACAGACTCCTTTTTGAATGTAGATTCTAACACTATATTATCCAATATCTTACACTTTGTGCCGTCTGCTTCTACATTTAGTTAATTTTGCATAATATTCACAAAATGCACTTCTGCTGAACTGAGAAACATCTGTTTTTGGCTACTTATTTAGTTCCACATTATATATATATATATATATATATATATATATATATATATATATATATATATATATATATATTGTGTGCGTAGAAGTTGACTGTCATGCATTTTGTTTCATTGCCTACTGGAAAATGTTCAAACAATAAATTTGAAATGCAGTTGTGTGTGGAAGTAGACTTTTATGCTGGAAATGTTCTGAATAGGACAGTTTTGTCATTACTGGTTCATGCATTTTTGTTTCATTGCTTACTGGGAAAATGTTTAAACAATAAATATAAAATGTGCTCTAACTTAAGTCTAACAAGTGTGCTGCGTTATGCAAGGAATATAATTTAATAAGTCAGGAAGGTGTATCAAAGAACGCAAGTATGTTTCTTGTTTTGTGTGCAAGGGGCCTCTGTTTTGAAAACAGCCAAAGATAATCTTTATCCACCACTGGCCAGATGCATTTTCTTTGGATGTGGTGTGGCTTTCAATGCTGTTTCAATGAATGAGTTTCAAGGGCAGAGAAGTTTTAATGCCAGATCTATTTTCATTGTGAAACAGTATTGCTTTGTTTTAGCAGATATCTATTAGCGTTTCTGCATTGTGCTATAAAATGTAAAAAAATAAAATCCAAATAATCATTGTAGAAGTAAAGCAGTATGCACACATTAGTGTTTATGGTAAATGGGATAAAATAGCCAGGTAATGGGACATTGAAATGGCTGCAGGGGGACTCTAGTGCTATATTTTGATTCTGTTCTTCAGTTTGCATTTAAAAGTTGGTATCCCACAATTCCACTGGAGTGGGTGGCATTCCCAGGAACACCAAGCAAAGATCACCACGATGTAAGGATATAAATCTGATTATTTTATTAAAATAACAAGCGCTTTCGCATACGGACTGTATGCTTCTTCAGGTTACAATAATTAATAAAAAAGCCAAGAGCTTATATAGCTGAAAACATTCCTTAATTTCCCGCTTTTTCTTTCATTCAATTAAATAATCAATCAATAATGCACTTAGCATCAATTCATTGCATTCAAATCTTGCTTAAAACTTTTGTTTTGAGCTGCATGTTTAAAACATTTGAGAAATGATGCTATAGCTCACTTCTAAAAAGCAAACATAAACTTATATTGATGGTAACAATAGTATTAAGTTCGCATTCTAGCTTGAAATGTTAAAACACTACAAAGAGCCCAGCTAAATAAATAAAACAAAGCCTGGCACTCAGTTCAATAAACTATATACTTTTAGCTGTGAAGATTTTAAATAATCAACTAAAACATATCTAGTTTTCAGCAACGTCTGTCTAGCTATGCAACAGTTCATCAACTGTTCAAAACAATATCAATTCTTAGATAAACACATGAAAATCCATAATATGTTTTAGCAGATATCTATTAGCGTTTCTGCATTTTGCTATAAAATGTAAAAAAATAAAATCCAAATAATCATTGTAGAAGTAAAGCAGTATGCGCACATTAGTGTTTATGGTAAATGGGATAAAATAGCCAGGTAATGGGACATTGAAATGGCTGCAGGGGGACTCTAGTGCTATATTTTGATTCTGTTTTTCAGTTTGCATTTAAAAGTTGGTATCCCACAATTCCACTGGAGTGGGTGGCATTGTGTAATTATGTATGCGAATTTTACATTAATCAGCGTACAGATTTGTACCTATGTTTCATGGGCCTTGTCCAGATTTTTGATGTTTCCAGGTTGAGAAGTATGCAAGGGCTGTCCAAATCGTCTTTCTTGGGACATCGTCATATGCTTTCTCCAAGTCTAAGAATGCCCAGTTGGACTCTTTCCTTATCTCCAGTTTCTGCTATACTATCTGTCGCACTGCATACATCAGGTCAGTTGTGCTCTATTCTGATCTGAATCTGAGCTGCTTACCACCTATCTTACTTTCTACTACTCTATGTATTCACCTATCAATCTCCCTCTACAGCACTTTAATGCAGTGTGACAGGAATTTGATAACTCTACCCACAGTTGTTATAAAATCCCATTTGGTTGTGTATACTAGCATTAGAATGCTTGTTCTCCAATCGTCTGAGATATGCCTTTCTCTCTATACTGCTATGAGTACACTCAGGAGTAATTTCTCCCCTAACACACCCAACACCTTGATTATGCATGCCACAACTTCATTTGAGCCTACTGCTTTCCCTGACTTCATTTTCCTTAGAGCTGTTCTTACCTCTTCTAGCATGGATTCTTCTTCCTTTTTCATTATAGGCTATGCATGGAGTAGTACAGCTTTTGTGGGGTTTTCTTTATAAAATACATGCTGGAAGTATTCCTTCCATCTGTCTTTGATGTCCTGTGGATTGCTGGGCAGATTGTTTTTGGCATCCCATATGAATGGTGTCTGATGACTGTCTTCTTTGTCTGTCTTTGTCTTGCAAATTGATAGTTTCTTTTTTCCATCTGCTGAGTCATTTTCCAGAAGTTGGTAGAGGTTCTTTAACACCTTGTTCACTGGCATTGACCACCCTGTTAGTCTGTTAGCCAATCAGTATTCCTTCTTAGCCCATGTTCCGCTACTCCCATTTTTTCACACACTTCTTTCTTTTGATAACTTCCTTGACTTCTGCATTCCACCTGTAGCTTTCCTTATGTACCTTATTTCCACACCTGGCTTGGCGGTATAGCTGTTCGACAGTCTTCACGTTTGCTGTTTTGAGGTGCTGCCATTCTTCCTCTTTGACTCCACCCATTTCCTCTTCTTCCTGAGATGCAAAAGCACTGTGTATTTCCTTGAACTCCTGTGCTTTCACTTTAATCAACTACTAGGTCTTCAATCTTATCTTTGTTGCCATAAGAGACTGCCTACAGCTGACTGTGCCCACCAGTGGTTTAAAATGTGTGCCAATGCTTTAACAGGGATAACTTTGTAATCTCTAATTTTTTGCTAGTGCATAATGTCCCTTCCGTACTAGGAGGAAGTCTACCTGAGTTGCATATTGACCACAGTTGTATATGATTGCATCTGTTTCTCTTGGTGAACCATGTCTTGACTACACCGTCAAGTCATTTGACAGACAGATGCCTAAAATATTGAGTTAATTAATAAATTAAAATTCATATTCATTTAGTATGTAATCTTAATGTACGTAGACAATTCACCCGAGTGTTAATTTTGTGTGGACGTGTATTGTTAATGAGTAAGGTTTTCTACTGATCATTAAATTATATCCTGTAATAGATTATTCGTGCTGTAATTCAATTCATTTGCAGTCACAACTGTAAACATACTTTAGTTTCAATTTAAAAAAAGTTTCATTAATTTTATACGGTTAGAATGAATGTTAATGGTAGCTGTACTTATAATGAATGAACTTGTTACATGCAGTTACATGAAATTAATACCAAACAGTAAAATGTTGGTGTGTATGCATTCTTGTCAGAACAGGTCAGTGACAATTTTATTAGTAAAAAAGTAGTACAACCCTAGATCATAAGTGATCATTTTGTGTAAATTCAATTACCACTTTTGAAACATAAGAATTATATTAGTTAGTTTGCCAATTATGTTTCCAAGTTGCAAAACAAATGGTATACATATATTTATAATATGTAAACACACATACTAGTGTACATATCCAGTAGGAAAACTAAGGCATGTAGTATAAGTCTTGATTTCATTGTACACAGAAAAAAGGCAAATAAGAGACTTTGAATTTGAGTTGCTTTGGATTTGTATGCAGAGATAGATATTTGGATTGTAACAATCTGAGAATCAAGTTAATTAGATGCTGCAATGCGTGCAAATGGGAATGTTTAGAGTTGTAGTGAGTATAAGAGTTATAGGCGGTAAAGGCTTGCAGTCATAGTTTGCAGATTAGTTTAGACGCCAGAAATGATAGTCTCATCTAATTAAAATCACTTCTGGCTATGTTGATTATTAATGACAGGTTTGCTTATTAGCAGAATATTTTTTTCTTTTCTTTTAAAATTAGGTTTGAATTTCTGAAGGTTAATAATTTGTGTCTGTGCCCATTCATATTTAATAACTAAAATCCTTTTTGTGTGTGTGTGTGTGTGTGTGTGTGTGTGTGTGTGTGTGTGTGTGTGTGTGTGTGTGTGTGTGTGTGTGTTTCCTTTGTAATGAGCCAGCAGGCACCATGTTGAATGGATCAGTACAGAATTTGTCAAGCTTGGTTGTTTCAAATTATAATGTCCTATGATTGTTCAAAAAAGCAGGCCATAAACCAAAAATAAGAATGTCTAGTATAGGTACTCCATGTAAATCCAAAATACAAGAAACGTTGTGATGTAGTGAGCATGTAAGATTAGAAAAGTCCACGTAAATCCAAAATCCAAGAAACGTTGTGATGTGGTGAGCATGTAAGATTAGAAAAGAGTAGCGCAGTAACAACATTTAGCAAACCTGCAGACTGAAGGAGGCGCTAATTAATCCACTCTCCAGAAAAGCTTCTCCGTTTTCCATGCTCTTCGACTGGCAACGACCTACATTTGTAACTGTTCCTGTGATATAGTTATGTCACATTTCATGTCTGATCATTCTGCAATATCTACTTGTCGTTTTTCTTCGTCTTCTTTTTCCTTTTCCCGTGCTGCTGTCATTGAAGCATTTCCCTTACCTTCATGTCCCTGTCTAACATGACTAGATGCCTTTTCATCCCTCTCCAATTAAACACGTTAATATTTCAGAGCTCCTTCAAAGTCCAAACCATTTAATCTGTACACCATCATTACTGCTCTATCCTGCATAGCCCCGTAAGCTCTTGACATTCCACAAAGTGGAATCTCATTGGTGCCCTGTAGATTGTTTGGGTTCCTAAAGACAATCCCTAGCATCTTGGTTGCCATAGCCACTGCCATTTCACATTTTTTGGCGTGGTTCATTTCAAACAATATGGTCAATTGAAATTTTTCTCCTCACAATGTGCATCATGATACATTTTTTTCTAACATCATCAACCTCCCTTGAAGCCTCCTGAAAGGAAAGATCCCTGTCATCCATTGCACTAACACTTATGTCATTCATAAACAAGAATTTCACGTTTCAAATTCCTTTACACTGTCTATAACAAATATTTTAAAAAGTGTTAGGCATGCCATGGTTCCCTGCCAGGTACAATAAATCACCAGCTTGTGTGATAAATCTCATGCATATCAATATTCAAACTCTCATATCATTTGGTCCTTACATTAGTTGCTCACATTTGCTTTGACCCACTTCATTTTCTTCTGTGAGACAGTAGATCCAATGTGTTACTCACTTCCAAGCAACAAAAATGTTAAAAGTGATAATCATCTATTCACCAAAAACATCTTGCTGAGAAACACTTTTAAGGGGTTTTGTAGTGGAGAAGCCCCTCTTTACCCCCTGATCTTATATGTACCAATTCTGAGGTCACACTTACTTAATAAAGGGGAGAAATCCCCCCAAAAGGAATCACTTCTGGCACAGCTCACTGAAAATGGTTTCTTATGGAAGAACTCCAATCATTGTCAAGTTGAAGCTCATGGGTTCAAGCTTAATCCCCCAGTATAGTAATACCTCAAGCACACACATGCAGAAAATAGCACACTAAACGACTTACAACAGTAGATCTTACCATTTCACTGTGGCATTACTGGCAGATCATATTTCAGTCAATATTATTCATTGACAAATGATACAGAAAATGTTATCTTCTCCATCAGTAATCATGAGATGCTTCAAATACAGACATATTCACCACTTAAAGAATCACATAAGCTCAAACAATAAAACAAGTAGTTTAAAATATAAGATCAGAAAATACTTTCTTCTTCATGCAGGATGAATATGCATTTAAGACAGATTCTGAGACAAAGAGAAACTTGTCATAATTAAGAAGAGTAAGTTTACCACTACCACCACTCCAACAGTGCTGTAAAGCTACTGAATATATCAAACATAAGCAATTAATTTTCAAGCAGACTTTCTGCTACAGATAGGTCTATCAGAACAATAACCTTGTCATATTTTTAAAACTGCAAGGTACTTTCTCATTCAACTTTAAGTAATGGAGTCTTGTTCTTGATGAGTTCTAACATGCTGTGTGGAAGCACTTGTAGGGCATTAATATTCACCAGTGTTTTTTTTTATTATTATAGACGTTTATTGAGTGTCATACAAATGTCAATAAGATCATGCAACATTGTGGAAAAACAAAATTAACATCACTGAAAATTTAACTATGACAATAAAAACTGTCAAAAATAATAGTACCATGGTTAAATAGAAAGCTAATATAAACTATGCACAGTGCAGAACAATATATAAAAAAGTGATATACAAAAACGTGATTACTACCAGTATACTACACAGAAATTGTATACTGAAGGCAAAAACAAGGGTAAGAAAGTATTTAAAACAAACAAACAAAAAAAGCCTCATTGTACTTAATGTGTTGATAGTTTCCCACTGTTAGCCTCTCTGGTTTCGCTGGTTTCTTTGCATTAGCCCAGCTACACTCACCCTCGCTCCGCTCGGGCTCGCTTCACTCCCCACCCTGCCCCCAAACCCCTCCCACCCCTAGATGTGCTAAATTTATAGCTACAACTGCCACTCCCTTTATTACAGAACGAATCAGCAATTGTTAGACCCACCCTAACCACAACACCCTCCCTATTTCTCTACTCTACCCTCATCTACTACCTTCCCACCCCATTCTTAAACAATTGTAAGTTGCAAAACCTCTTCAATGCCTCTACAAGCCTCAACCCCCACCTTTCAAATCAAAGCCCTCCTACTATCTTTTACCCATGCTGATAATTACGTATTTTATCACAGCTTATGAACATCTCTCCCTTCCAGACTCCCACTACCCCAGATCACAGATCAATACTCATGCTTTTTCACATAACTTTAATCACCCACTACTTCTCCTCCCTTCCAACTCCCATATTACAATAACTCAACAGCTCATTCGAGTCAGTTATGTTAACCCTAGAACTAAACACTACCACAAACTATTATTCAAACTTCAAAAACTAATAATCTATTCTCAAATTAACCTAACAATGGATGGGGACATCCACCCCAACCCAGGACCAATCCCATCAGAAGCATCCAACCCAATATATAATATCCCCTCTAGCCTGCAAAACTTAAACATCTCCTCTACCTCTCTCCTCATCTGCCACCTAAACATCAGAAGTCTAAATAATAAAATCCACTACCTGCATGCCCTCTTAGCAATACACTCCCCAGATATACTATGTCTTACAGAAACCTAACTTAAACCATCCACCACTGACAATGAAGTTACTCCTCCAGGTTACAATATAATATGACTGGACCACACCTCAAAGAAGGGAGGCGGGGTAGCTGTCTTATATAAATCTTCAATTAATGTAACTATTTCTAACTCTCCACAAGTTCCTCAAGCTGATAAAGCTGAAATACTCTTTACAAAACTACAAATTAACCAGCATAAATCTATAAACATCGTCTGCATTTATATCCCACCTGGCAACAACACCAATATCCTTGAAGACAATCTACAGTGGCTGTCCATAAACTCCCCACAAGAAACTATTGTTTTAGGTGACTTTAATATAGACTGGAACACCTGCTCCTCAGACTTCCCTACTACCCACATAACTCTGTATGGTTTCTCCCAAGTCATAACCTCCACCACCAGAACTAGTAAGTCCAATAACAAAGAAAGCATACTAGATTGGATTCTCATTAATAACCCTCCCCAAATGTATAAGGCAGGCACCCACCCTGAGGAAATAAGTGATCACCTCCTAACATATATACTCAGACAAAAAATGATATCCCCAAATACCTAGCTTCAGAACTATCAGGAGCAATAAGAGCTTCAATCAAACCAAATTCCAATTAGAACTTCAAACGTAACTGGAATAGACTAAAACGACTCCCACTAGACTAGGCAGTATCACTTTAACTCCACATTTCTTACAATCCTTAACAATCATGCACCTACCCGGACCATCAGAACAAAGAAAAAAGTAGCACTGTGGCTGTCCAAAGAAACTAGACAAAAAATAATGAATAGAAATAAAGCCTGGTCATCTTGGAAAACCAATAAAAACCCTAAGCATCAACTAGTATATAAACAGCTAAGAAATGATACTAAGATGTCTATAATGTTAGACAAAAAAGACTATTACAGTAACCTGCAACATAAACATCAAAATCGACCACAAAAATTTTGGTCCAGCTTAAACAATCTTCTCCATCCAGGTAATGCTACTACCCCTACCCCTGCATCTATCCTCCAAAAACCTCCAGAAAATATTGTCAACACCTTCAACACCTTCTTTACGGAAACTATACAATCCCTTGCCAACCAACTAGGCTCCAACAACCTAGACCCTATTAACTCCATATCCAATACCCACCCATCCTTTAACTTTCAACCTGCACCAAACAGCATTTATCTGATCCTTAATCAAGAAACTGAAACCCACCACCCTTTCAGCAGACCTAGTCCCGGCTGAATATCTTCAAAAGGCTGCAAATGCAATAGCGTATCCCATCTCAATATTAATTAACAGAACCATCTCTGAAGCATATATCCCCTCCATCTGGAAAATTTCCCATGTAATTCCTCTTCATAAAGGGGGTAACTCCACTGATCTATCAAATTACCGGCCCATCGCCATTCTGTCCCCTCTGGCTAAAATTATGGAAAAATGTATCCACAAGCAACTCCTTCATTACCTCAATTTGCACAATCTCCTAGCTCCCTCCCAGCATGGATTTAGACCCCACCATAGTACCACCACAGCCCTTCTATCCTTCTCTCATACAATAAATCAAATCTGTAATAATAATACGCCCTCCTCTGCTGTCTTCCTTGACCTATCTAAGGCATTTGATATGGTAAACCACCAGCTACTCATTCAAACACTAAAACTTCCTGCCATAGACAGCCTAGCAATACGCTGATTTCAGTCCTACCTAAGAGGCAGACACGCTGCGCTATGGAAGGATAGCCTTTCTTCCCTACTGCCAGTCACCCTTGGAGGTCCTCAAGGGTCTATACTAGGACCTCTCCTATTTTCCATCTTGATTAATGATCTTCATACAGTCACCCCCAAAGTAACCTGCATTCAATATGCAGATGACTCTACCCTAATCTGTTCTGCCACCTCCCATTTAGACCTGCAGACCTTCACCCAAAATACTTTCAATGTAGTAGAAAACTGGCTCACTGACAGGCTTCTATTGAATCCAAATAAAACAAAACTGCTACTCTTCACCCCCACCCGGAAAGCTACACTCCCATCATTTACCATAACATCTAATAATGGCACAATAATTTCCCCAGAAAGTAATGCAAAACTAGTAGGTGTAATTGTTCACAATAACCTTAAGTTTGACGCTCACATTGACAAAACCATTAAAAAAGTCAACAAAAAGCGAGGATCTCTATATAGAATTAAGGCATTTCTAACCCCAACTGCTAGGACAGTTATTGCCCGAACACATTTACTTTCAACCTTTCTGTATGCCTCCCCAATCTATACAAACCTGAGTAAATCTGACCTCAATAAACTCAATAGCTGCTACAATACCATAGCCAGATTTGCCACAGGCTCAGCATATAGAACCCACCACTGTATTAACCTACGATCTCTAGGCTGGCTAGAGGTTGCCTCTCAAATCCAGTATAATCAATTAATAATAGCCCAAAAAGTCATCCATCAGCCCAAAAGCACACCTATACTCAAAAATATAATTACCCCTTACAGTAACCTAAAAACTCTCCAGTCTTCTGACAAAATACTGGCACAAACTGTTAAATCTAAAAACTCAGCAGGTGACTTATTGTTTTGCAACTCTGTTGGAACAATCTGGAATCAGCTCCCTGCTGAACTTACAGCAAACCAAACTATTAACCAATTTAAATCATCTCTCAAAAAATTCCTAAAAAGTCACTGGCTGTGCCCCCGTACCAACCCTGACTAACCAGCTTACCACTCTCTTCACTACCTGGCTATCTGTAAAATAGTCAGTGTTTCAGACTTAGTCTCATTCTCATATGTATTGTACTACTGAATGACATGCTACCTTTTTCAGCCTTGTACCACTAAAAATGTCTAAGTTCGAACAAGAAAACTACAATGTTAAGGTTAAGTCTGTATGTCTTCCAAGTATGCATATAATCCTATAATTCTGTATATGTGACTGTATAAAACTGCTACTGTTTAACTCTCATGTAACTGTCCACATGTGGAGCCTTTCTCCCCGGGCCTCTGCTGAAAATGGACCTGTGTCCAGTCGGACTGTCCCAGTTAACAAATGTAAAATAAATAAAATAAATAAAAATATAATATTATGGAATAATAAACAACAATGAAGCCCATCACCAACCAAAATAAACAGAAAGGAGCCACGACTAGCCAGCAGAACAGTAAAATACACTTTTGATGAATAGATTTAGTGCTTTTGTCTTGCATGCAGCAAAAAGACTTCATCAGAAGCTACTAAAATCAAGACATTTCACATTTAAATAACCCTTTAAATGGTCACGTGTTAACACCAATAAAATAAACAATCCCTTAGCACTTGTTTCTCATAAATACAAATGTTTAAAAAGAGCTGTGTTATATACACATAATTTTACCTTAAAATAAAAACATGTGTGGAAGGAGTAAATAACTGAAGGAATAAATACAGCTTCTATAAAAACATATGGTTTACTATCAAAATACTGAAGTTAAAAAAAAAATACTTAACATGGAAAGGAAACTTCAAATGTCTGCATATTAAGTAGGTATAAATGTCGAATCTGTTGAACGAATTCAGCAGATTTGACATTTATGTCAAATATCAAACATGACATTAGTGTAGGTGCAAAGCTAAGTTAATCTCCTACACTGGCATTCATGTTTTAGCAGGGGGCAAGCCCCCCTGCGCCCTCCACACCCCCCGCCAACTATATATTCCAACTCGGAGATCGCACTACAGTGAGGAAAGGGATACATTTCCCAATCCGCACTGTACCATGATCTCTACTTATAACATCGAGTACATATCAGCGAATGCACAGTTGCATTCTCTGATATTTACTCTTGCTTTCATAACATTTGGCAACACAGAAATCTGTCAACTGACGTTCATCATTTCCATGTTCGCTGAACCTGCCTTCAGCATTTCGATAGTAAACCAAAACATATATGATAAATTGTAAGAGGGTACCATGTAATGAAGTAAACAATCAACTGAGAACATGTACCTAACAATAGTTAGTTAAAAGATATATAGTGGGAGTAAAAGCATCAGGTAAATCAGCTGCAGAGCCAGATCATGGTCAAATGTGATCATAGATAATGGACCAGACCCCCCCCCCCAGCCATTCTAGTGTCTCATTACTTGGCTGTGTCTCCACAGTTCCTATAAACACTGTTCAAACCTGTCAGTGTGCAAACTATTTCTCCTACAGTTTTATAGTGATTATAGGGATTTAGATTTAATTAAAAACTTTCATTTCAAATTTTATAGCATAACATATGATGGTCATTTGCTAAACAAAAGAGTCTTACATCGAAAACAGGCTTAAAATGAACACTGAACTTCTCTTCCTTTGAAACTTACATTTACTGAAAATGCATCTGACCATTAGTAGACTAAGTGTACCTTGGACCCAAGGATGTTTTCAAACCTTCAGGCCCTGCACACATTTTTAGGATCATGCATAAATGCATGTGTTTTTTGATTTACCTTCCTGATCATTTCAAATTATATTTCTTGTAAAATACAGCAGTACTTGTTAAAGTGTGTTTTAAAATTGTAATTTTAAACATTTTCCACTAAGCAGTGAAACAAAATATATGAACTAATAATGTACAAAGTGCACATTTCAGAACATTTCAACCATAAAAATCTACTCAAACTGCTATTATTATAATCCACCAATATCTGTTCTCAACAATTACAGCCACTTTATTGACTGTGTATTAATCATATATCTGTTTGTGATAAAAAATGAAGACAATAATGTGGCCATCTGCTTTACACAAAGGCACACTGGTCTTGGAAAGACAGACCAATGGCTTTTTAACTTTGACAACTCATCAGGAGAGGAATTAGTCACTTTTATCCACAGAATCCCCCAAATCCCATCAATGTTTTTTTTTAAATTCACTTACTTTAAGAAGCATATAGTGTACTGAATACTATGTAACTATGTTTAGGATCGTGTGCTCTATTTCTTGTTTGTTGATTTGATATTGTGTTTTTAAAAACCTTTGTTTTTTTTTTAATTGATTTTAAGGTCTGAAGAAGTGAGATTACTACTCACGAAAGTGCTTACCCAGTTTGCATGTAATAAACCACTGTTTATACTCCAATGTGTTTCAGACTGTATGCTGTTTTGGAATTTTTATTACATTTTTGTGTCGGAGCATAGTGCATTCATCTTAGTTACAGGTGTTTTCGTTTGTTGGATCAAAATTAAAGACTGCTTAAAATTGACCAGATAATAAGAGTTTAAGGTACTTTCATCTGCAGAAAGCCCCCATTCCCCCCAGCAGTTATAGCTACTTCATTTATTGTGTACATTCCTTATTATTATGAAGAAAAGATTACATGTACTTTGTACAGTTTCATGTTGTTCATCAAAACTACCAATAAAGATCACTATCAACATGCCATAAGATACATCCATGTGTAGCACAGTTTAAATAGAAGAGTATTTATGAGAAATATTAATTACAGATAAAATATGTTGTCAATATGCAGAATCTCTGCAGAAATAAGTCATCTAAATAATTCCACATTAAGGAGAACTGTTGCTAATGCAGAGATTGCTGCTGGCAAACAACTTTGCATTTCATTGCTTCATATACAAATGCAGTGCCTGCTGCCCTTGAAGAATAAATTACCTATGTTACATTAAAAATGGTATGGTGGTGATATTGCCATAAAATTTCCTAAACTAGATCAGCTATGCAGTAGGGAATGGCTGAAAAACAATGACAGTAGGTTCATAGTTACTAGGTATACAGTCCTGGAGACCATTAAGGAGCCTAGCCCAAATGCCCAATTGCTCCAAAACAATGTAGGGTTAAATGACTTGCTCAGTGTCACACAGTAGGCAAATGAATGTTTAAAGTCTTAAATCCTGCACTGGGTGCAGTTCATTAACAAGTCAGAGCTTTAGTCTTCTATAATAACTGCCAGTGTAACAGTTTTTAATTATATGCATAAATACTTTATAATCTGACCTTTTAGAGAAGACTGTATCACAATAATGTGCAACAATGACTACATTATGGATGCTGAAGATCAGATGGTCCTGATGTTTATTCCAGATAGTGTAGAGTGCATGCCTTAACAAATGTCAACTCCTTTACAGCTGATGGGGGCTGTAAAGATGGTACTGCAAAAACGTATTAATAAAATGTAACATACATATGTATTACACACTTCACGCCTATTATTGAATTAATCCATCCTTTAATGAAATGAATAAAACAAAACAATTATATACAATATAAATGCTGCAGCAGCTTTTGTTCAACAGCCTATAAGTCATACAAAATTCAAAAATATTACTGCATATAACATACTATTTTTGTGTGGGGGGCTTGCTCATTTTTGACCTCCATATGTCTTCTCTAGAATCAAGGATAGCTATCCCTTCTGACATTACTCAGTGCAGATCTGACCTACTTGAAAGGCTAATAATGCTGTATTTTTGCACCATATACCTCCAGAGTGAACAGAGCCACATCTTAGACTAATGGGGCCCTATGCATGATAATGGATCAAGCCCACACCAGCCATACCAATATCCCATTACTTGGTGCTTTCTCCCCGGTTATCATAAACACTGTTCAAGCCTGTCAGTATACAAACTATTTTCTACTTTATTTTCACAATTATCACATAGATTTAAATTTCATTTAAAACTTTTATCTCAGATTTTAAAGAAAAAACACTGACAAATATTTTCTAAACAAAATAAAACACTCTCATATTTAAAATAGACTTAGCATATGTAACAGTGAACTTATTTTCCCATGAAACTCTGTGCTGAGATTCATATTCAAATAGCATGTTGTAAAGTAATAATTAGCATCTGTGTGAAGGGTACAGTAGTTCAAAAGACAAATGTATAATGCATATGATAACAACCTGGAACAGACTACAGGTACAAGAGTTCCATTTTAGGAGCAGCCCAGGAGTACTATCTTGTGAAGTAATTTAGCAGAGTCACACAGAAGATAAATGAAGGCTTACAGAATCAAGCCATGTACTGCTAGGATCAGCTCTTTATTAGTTCATAGCCCTAATTATCTGCACTAAGTATTAGACAAATTGTTGTAGCCCAAACACAGTGCATTTCAAACCTTTATGCTTGCAAAAAACAAACTAAATTAAAACTGCATTTATAGTTAAAATATTAACATTACACTCATAGACTTTTTGCTGTCTAATTTATTCACAGCTAAATAATAAACACACTATCAACATTAAGGAAGTGAATGATCACATCCAAAGAACATGACTTATATGAATATGCTCTTGTTTACTACAATTAGTTTCCTTCCATTACACCATAACTACTCTGGTTCATACATAGTTAATATGATTGCAGTCCAGAGGATCATTGAAGAGCATAGCTCAGATTTCCAGTTGCTACAAAGTACTGTCTGGTTAAGTGACTTGCTCAAGGGCAGACCTTAACTATAAGGAAAAATCAGAGATATTCTGGAAAACCGGAGACAGAGAAGAGCATAATACTCTAAATCACTTAAAAAGTTAATAGGACAACATGTTTTGCATCAATGTGTATTTTTTTAATCACAAAAACTATGAAACTCTAATGACTAACATTGAGTGACCGTAATCCTCAGTGATTTACTAAAGGAAAAAATAACAAGAAGAAGATTAGGAAGGTAATGGAGGTCTGGTAGTTGGTGAAGGGATTAAGTCTCTTGCCTCCTGCACCTATGGCGCAGGATTTGAGTCAGTGTGACCCTGAGCAAGTCACTTAACTAGACAGGTGTCCCCTAACTGAGGCATTAAACACACACACACACACACACACACACACACACACACACACACACACACACACACACACACACACACACACACAAATGCTCTGTTCACTAATCAGTATGAGCATGTGTGCAATTCAAAAGGGTTTTATTCAACATGCAGGCTGTAAGAAAAGAAAGAAAAAAGTTATCTTCCATTTGTGTGGAGCTAAATCATGCAACAATGTCTGTCCTGGTCACCCATTTGCTATGCATGCAGCTGCAGTCAATGAAATAAAAAAAAAAAAAACAGACTGAAGCTATACTCACCATACCAAGGAGGAAAAAAGTAGTTTGGATGCTGAATTAATCTTTTCTTTTTTTTTAGTTGGAGTTAGAGGAAGAAAACTTTTATTTTTTTAAATTAATTTTTCCATGTCTGAGCCCCGTAGCCAGCTATCTAGGTCACCTTACGCTGGTCCAGTCACAATCAGCTGTGATCAACGGGTAATGAAAAATATTGTAGTTTAGCCAAGAGGTAAGACAGTAAAAGGGTAGTGCATTTTTGGACTTACTTAGTGGATGATTAGGTGATATTTCTCTGAACAACAGGGAGACCCTGAAAATAATTTACCCTTATTAATAATAAGTCAACACTTTAGGCCTTCTACTCTTAGTCTGGTTCCAAACTGAGGCTAGATAAATACAGATATTTGTAATAGTCAAATTGTATGATTTGCCTTAAATGTACACTCATTGTCACACATAGCTTGTTAAGTACAAGGTAAATATATATATCCATATTATGAGTGATCCATGAGACTACAGTACATCATAAATTAAGGATTACAGGACAGTCCCAAAGTTTATGGATTAGGGTAGGTTTAGAAGAGTTACTCTCTGCACTTCTATAACCAGATGGTATATCCTTTGAGACAATGAAAGATGGGTTCTGGTATCCTTGCTGAAGTAAAAGAATAGTTATTTTCATATATGTAAGGGATATGAAGAGTCTTGATATTTAGAAAGCTAACCCAGTGCTGCACAGTCATCCCAATGTCTGACAGCTGAGAATCAAGAGATTTGCCCATCTCCTCCACAATGGGGAAATAAGACTAAAATAGACTAAAGACTAAATTCTGTATACTGTTTTGTGCAGGAAGTCCTGAGATGATTGGTAGAATAAAGAGCAGGGAAAGGGTGTGACTGATAAGAAACATGATATGAAAGTGAGGAATGATTTAGAATGTACTGAAGCTGAGGAAACTTCTAAAATGAAGTTTGGAAAATGCCCCATCCTTCACACAGGCCATCAAAGGAGTTGAGGGTTTGGTTACCATGAATTATAGTAGTTAGGTCTGACAGCCAGTATATGCCTTTCTTTTCCCAGTATCATTCATAATGGGGATTCCTAGTAGATGAGGATTCTTTCGCCAGAGGGAAATAGAACAGCCCCAGATTTCATACTAATGTAATATTTTCCCAAGACCATGGAGGGCCAGATGTGAATGCCACATTTTGAGATGTTGTGGAAGGGATTTCTGGTGCCATCTGAACTCCCAAGTTGAAAATTTGTGTAGGATCCACCCCACTTAGTTGGAGCTTTAGTACTGATAGCAAAGAGATGGGAAAGAGTGAAGGCCTTGGAGTATAAATGCCAGTAAAGGATTCCCAGTCCCAGTGATGTTGTAGATGAAGTTCCGACTGTGGCATTAACTATTTGCCTTTTCCCCTCTGAAATGAAAGCACCAATCAGTTTAACATTTTTTTTTTATGAGTGTGACACTCGTAGATACAGTTTATCCCAGATATCTCTAAAGTTAACTTGCAACATTTTCTGGACATCAATATGAAGCTTTATACTAAGATAGTGGGGGAATTTGGTTCACTTCAAGGAGAGAGATAGCTCTGTGGAACAAAGATGCTGTGCGGCCATGTTCACCATAAAAGGCTCTGTTTTACAAGAGTTAATTTGGAGTCTGTATACATTATCAAACTTAACAATTCTTGAATGAGAGATATGTCTTTAATGAAGTCACAAGAGAAAATCACACAGTTATCAGCAAACATCAGGGCAGTTGTCTGAACTCCAGATAGGGACCAGCAGGAGAGATTATTGGAATGATTTAATAATCTGTTGAGGGGTTTAACGGCCAGCAAAAATAAAGCAGGGTACAAGGAACAGCACTGACAAGTGCAATTATAAATAGGGGCAGAGAAAATTACATTAGTTAATAAACATGCTTTGGGTGGTTGGTATAAGGCTTTAATAACATTGAAAACTTAGTTGGGAACTCCATGTGATACAGATCTATCCATAGATAGTCCCATCTAAGGGAGTCAAAGGCCTTTTCAAAATCTAGAAAAAGCAGTGCAGCAGGTTTGGGTACATTTTTGAGACTCTGAAAATAATGCATAAGAGTACACATATGGTCTTCATTGCTCTTCCTTTTAACAAAACCAGTTTTTGTGTTCACAACTGCTGTGGGTAAAATTAGCTGTAGCCTTTTTGCAAAAAAATTGGCATATAAATTACTGTTCACATTAATAAGGGAGATAGGTCTGTAATTTGCAGGTAGTGTTTTACCCTTACTTGGTTTAGGAAGGGCCATGATAGTGGAGGTACTGGAATGAATAACAGATAAAAACTAAGCACAGGGATATAAAATCTTTGAAAACTATGTACTGTTCTACATTTAGGCAATCCTGTCTTTGGGCTTTGACCTTATTAATTGTGCTTATGGCCCATCTAACCAAGAGTTCTAAGATAGGAGTTGCTAGAAAAGACTTTTACTCATTGGACAAACTAGGAAGTCCTGCATTTCTGAGTAGGTAAATAGTTGTGTCCATCTGTGGAGGGTGAGCAGAATCTTTTATGCCTGTAGCGGCTGTAATTAAATCATCATATGGGGGAGTGTCTGGTACCTGGTATGATATTGGACCTCCAGCGCTGATTTAGTCTATAAGCCAAAAATTTAACAGACCTGTTGCCCCTTGCCCAAGCATCTGAAACAGTCTGCCATAAGAGTTTTGCTTCAGAGTTATTTTGAGTTGCTGATATGCCCTCTTGTATTCAATGAGTATCTTGACTTCCTGAAATATTCCTCTGTACATTTAGACTAGACATTCAGAAAAGTTGTTTTATACTCGGCTGTCTTGCTTTGGTATGCACTTAACAGAGCACATTTTAACCCATTACACAAATTTTTAAACTCTAGCCTGAAGGTTTCCCACCAAATCCTAATTGATATACTCAAATGAGGGTTCAGAGCTTAGAAATGTTTGACACCATCAGTAGTAGTTGAAGCCATCCTTTCATCCCTTAATATTAAAATACTCCATTCTGCAGGTCCTGCTTTTAAATGGAAATTGTTGTGGGAGTAAATTCAAAAAGGCAGCCTCATGTTCAGTATTGGAGGTTGGGTAGATCACTGCTTCTGCACCCTGGTTAACTAACTAGGCAAAGCCCAAAAACTAATTAATCCTGCTATTCAAGGTGCACTGGGGAGAAGTTAAAAATGAAATTGTCTTGGTGGGATCCCGAACATGACAAATACCTACTTAGAATCAGATCGGTGCAAGGTTGTCTGATGGTCTTTTGAGCTTTTATATGCTTTTCACTTATAGGATCACCTCTGTCTCAGATAGAGTCAAAGGAGAGATTAAAATCACCAGCTGAAATAATTTTACAGGAGCTTCCTACCAACATTTCAAGTACACTAAAGATATCAGTGGAAAAAAGGGAGTTATCCTTGTTGGGACCATAGATGGAACTTAAAACTCATAAATTCTCATGAAAAGAACAAAATATCCAGGACCTATCAGCCATGCTGATCAGACAGTTTCTGTATACTACAAATTAAGAGATGCTTTTATTTCAAATAACACCCATTTCTTAGATTTTGAGTCTAAACTACTAAGAAGCTTACCATCCCGAAAAGAAGCTAAGACTCTGTTATTTTTCTTAGCAATCTTACATTCTTAATGAAAGAAAATATCACAATGCTCCTTCTCTAATCGTTATTCTTTTGTTATTCATCTTTTCTAAGGAGGGGAGAGACCACAGGCATTGAAAGATAGAGACCACAGGCATTGAAAGATAATAAATGCAACATGGTATTAAACTGCATAAAAGGAAGGAAAGTTGTTAATCGTTAACTGTGAAGAAAGCTAAGATTAAAGACGGTCGTATAATAAAAGCACAAGTTGGCACAACCTTCATGTCTGACTTTAACTAAATAAGTAGTGCTGCTGACTGCTCTGGCATTACCACTGGCGCAGGAAACGGAGCTTACTGATCCGCTGTTAAGTGGTGCTGTAATTAATAAATGAAAGCGCTACAAATCAGAATTCAGTCCTAGCATATCAGAGATAAAAAATAGTTAGATAAGGTAGTAATAATGCCAACATAAGGTGAAATACATTCTAATAAATTGTTTTATTAGTTGTATAGCCTTATCCTCCAAGTGGGAGCTCCAACCTTTCATGTAGGTTTTGATTCAGTATCACCATATTTGTTAGATTTTTTTTTAATTTCACAAATTTATCCATGCCCTCTTTGTTTTTCTGCTGATTTAGATGATTCCTTGAAAGGTGTTGACATAGGAGGTTGTTCATGTGAGCTGTCTATATGTGTTTGTTCTATTATCTTTGTGTTAACTTGCAGAGAATTGTCAGCTGTTATATCCATCACATCTGGGAAAAGCTACTTGGATGACTGTTTCCTAGATCGTAGATCAAGCTAGATTAGCACTAAATGCACTGCAGCTACACTAACCCCTCTTGACTTAGTCTCTATCAGATTATCTGTACTTTGAGAAATTGCTGCTGAGACTCCAGTGATAACTCCCACTGAAATGAACAGGGAACCACCCCACCCCATCTTATTGCATCCTGTTGTTCTGCCAGTGTTTTACCCATCACACTACTTATGGACTGACATTTCATATGTATAGTTTGTTAAGTAGTTCCTATTTTGTTTTATTCTATGTTCTTTTTGCCCCCATACCTACTGACCATCAGGCCTCCCCCAGCGGTGCTTAAACCCATTCATTCATCCATGATGGGGTCTCTCAAAAAGCACTGTGGTGAGAGACTTCCAAAGGGGCATTCACTCAACCATCCTCAAGGTTTGCTTGAGTTCACACTAGTACACCAGCTATGACAGCACACAAATGGTCTAACCCCCAGACCCTGAACAGAGGGATGACCAACTCACATCACCACATTGATCCACAATGCCCTCCCCCTGTGGCTGCATGCTGCCATGCACACAGTAATGAAGACACAATAGTGAAGACTGATGCATAATGGTGGGTTGGTAGGCTAAAAGCCCACCCTGCCTTTCCTCTGAGGAACTGAGGCAATATGAATCCTGCTCCACCATCCTGCAGGATTGGCATGCTCATCCTTCCTTGCCAGCTCCATAATGCACCTAATGTACTGACTGAACTCATTTCAGCCAGGCCACAGTCAGAGTTTTATCCGTCTATGTCTTATCAAGATCAAGGTGAGCAGTATGCCCTGTCAGTCCTTTGTCAGGGACTGCTGTTATTTCTTCAAAAGTTGCTGCAAGATTCAAAAGGCAAGCTTTACCTTTAACAGACCTAAACTGTTCCTCTTTGTAATATATCTTTTTAAGAAAATTTGTAAGAGAGTATCCTGCTTCACACTTTCCAGATATATGTTATTTGGTCTGGTATTCTATGTGTATCGCCCAGTTAAAACCAAACACTGATGGTTGTATGCAATTTGCACCCATTTCACAATTTGTGGAATCTTTAATGACACATATTATGCAGTGTAAGGATATAAGAAGTAATCGCAAATAAGATGTTCCCCTTTCAGCCGAGAAATGAAACAACTGCAACCACCACAAACCTTCAGTTGAGTTTGAAAACTACAAATTATGTATTCATAAATCTTGTTTATTTCTGACTGTGAATTGTACATCTGAAAAACCTGACAAGATACAGTGTGCTATTAATCAGCATATCACAACAAAAAAAGTACTGCAATCTGATAACACATTTGAGTTTTGAGAGGTAGAAAAAGTATATGTTGTTATGATGAGACTTATAGGTTAGACTGAATATGAGCCAAGGGAAAAAATGCCTTACATCCACTGTTTGTCCTTCATAAGGTCTTCACTGATTCTGTTGATGCTTATGTTATAGAGGTGAAGACTGTAACTTTGGAAAGTTAATTAGTTGGTTTGTAGAGGACAAAATTGTATGTGGTAACAAAAGTGATCAGTTGAGAGATGCATTACTGAGAACCAGATTTAATAATAAATAAAGTGACTGATGTCTACAAGGTGAAATTATGTTGACCACAGTGAAAAGAGCTCACAGAAAAAAAATCAAAGCATTTAAAATTGCATGCAGTTCTGTGCACTAAAAACTGACTAAAATGTGTTCTTGAAAGCTTTTCTAAGCATGAGAAATATATGAACTATGTTATTGATAATCAGTGCCTAAGGTGTGGCTATAAGCATGATAGAAAGTGTTGTTGCAGGTGATTTGGTCAAAACTGTGTTTGGTTGACATCTCTTTACTCATCTGCTTTTGGTCAGTTAAACAGATGGTCAACAGGTGTGCAAGATTACACAGTTCTCGGGGTTTGGACTTATTCCATTTCCCTGATTTTTTGAGATCTTGGAATTCGTATATATAATTAGCAGGGGGTGTGGGGGAACATGGATGGCAGGAGGGCTCACTCCTCTGCAAAAGCATTGTTTTTTCATTTATTTTTTTTTTTTTATTTCAGCTTTTGCATCTGCCAAGGCTGTTTCTTAGCACTGGCATAGTGTTGAGTTCATTCATGTTTCCAGTGTATTGTAGATGCTGTTTTCCTTTTCAATAAATACAAATGTCAGTGTAACACTAGATAATCGATAGAAAGATTTGTCTTGGATTAATCAAGGGTATAGAAGTTATTGGATAATAAATTGTTTGGGTAAAGTACATAAAATAAAATAAGTGCATGTGGAACAAAGTCATGAAAATTAGTTGTTTACGAACATGGTTTATGTTCAAAATGTGTAAAGAGTAAACAGTGTGCAAAGAGAAACTACAAAATATGCCTGAGCAGAGAATGACTTGTAAATCTGAGAATTAACACTTAATTTACCAACTATAATGTTTGCACTAAACATTGTTGCAGAATATAATGTTGTATTTGCTTCAACCATACTATACTGGGCCAGAAAGACAATAGATCAAAGTTGTCACTATGTAAACAGTCTACAAAGGAACAGAAGATGCTGACATATAAATATAACAATAAAAAACAAGACTGATTGAAATTAATTTTGGAGTGATTTAACAAGCCCAACTCTTGACACAGTAAAAAAATACTCATAGCATGAATGCACAGTTGCCGTTCAAATCAAAACATATCCAGTCTATTGACATTGTAGAGCATGAAGATTAATTATCTGACTCTGGCTGTTTGCTAAGAGTTTATCACAGAAGAGTGATTTTATTGTGTTACTAGCAGTGCATATTCCAAGCAAAGTGCCCGGAGTTTTGAAGAGCGGACTAAAGTCAGTTATGGCATGTATAGGCATAAAAAGCAGTTGGAGAGATGTAATTAAAAGCACCTAAGACAGGTTTATTTGAACTGAAACACTGAAATTAATGCTGAAACACTTGAAACAATTCATCCATGCTTCATCACAGAATATCGAGAATAAAATAAACTCTTACAAAACACAGCAATATATAATAATTAATCCATAATATAATTAATTGAACAGCCGAATTAAAAACATCAATTTAAAACAGGCTCATTAAGAAGATTAAACCCAGAACCTTTTGGTTGATAATATATTAAAAAATGCACACATAAAAAAACAACTAAACACATTTTAAAAATTTATTTCATGTACATTTAATCTAAAGTTTAAAAACAAATAGTTTAAAAATTCCCTAATAAATTCCACATCAACCCTATGTTTAACAATATAATATATGTGGCATAAATATATAAAAGTGTGTCAACACAATAATAAAGTATCCTCTTGGATTTTAAAGTTAATATATGTATAATAAAACTAAAAGGTGGTGAATAGATAAAAAGATGAAAATATATTAAAAAAGTATATAAAATATACCGAAATATATAAAACTATAGACACTATATAACTTATATACTTTTATTAAAACTTTTAATGATTTTTAAAAATTACGGTAGTTTGTAAGCAGTTTGGCAGCTCAACTGATAAGAGAGAATGTCATCATTTTACCATGTCATGTTGGTTGGGCCATCTGTTGGCCTAAAAAATATACTACCTATCTAATTCGTAATCTGGTCTCCCTCCCCTCTCTCATCTCTTTGGATCATCTCTAAAAAAAAAGATAAAAAAAACAAATTAAATTTCTCTCTCTGTTTAAATAAAGCATATTTTATTATTATTTTTTTTTGTCATATAGATTTTCATGTCATATAGATGTTCATAAATTCTTCTCCTTAAACATCTCATCATAAAAACCTTCACATTTCTCACAGGTCACAGGGTAAATTACTCATTTGATTCACAATTCGTTATTATTTATATCTATTACATAGACAGACATATACCTCATACCTGACCTGAATGAAGGGACATTATGGGCAAGCTCTACATTTTAAAGTTTTTACTTCTTTTAGTATAGTTATTGTTTTATTGTTTTCCAATTTACTTTTTCCCTTTTTCTTTTTCTAAAACAAACCTTAAAAAACAAATCAAAAAGGAGATTCAAAAACTAGACTCAAATGAATCTGTTCTTCTTCTTTCAATGATTCTATAATAACATTTGTGTCACCACTGTAATCAAAGAACATGAACATTTTTCCCTACCATTTTTTTACTGCTCATCTCCTCACTATTAACTTGCATTGTTTTCTTTCCTAAAATAGGAGTAAATCTGTCTCTGTGCAATCAATTCTTCTTAGTTCTTTTCTTCAATCATATAGGGGTAACCCCTTCTCTAAAATGTTTTTTAGTAGGTGACTTCTTTAAAACTAAAACATCTTCTCTGAGGGTCATCCTGCCGCCCTGACAAGTTGACCTTTAACAATATGATTACAGGCTTAAAGCACTAGAGCTACCAGGAGAGGCTGGAAGCACTGTTCCTTTATTCAGTGTCTATAGACTACTCAGGGGTGATCTGTTTCTAGTCCTTCGTGTCATTAATGATCCAGTAGTCCAAGATCTCTTAAATCTTCACAAATCAGTCCCACTAACACTAGAACCAGGGATCTAAACTTGTTTTATCAAATACACACAGTTCAGTGACAATTTTGTCATGCTTTGTCCGACCCTGAACAAATGTTCACTTAAAATTAAGAAATGCAAAAAAAAACAAAACAACTATCTTCAAATTAGTTAGTTAACTGGATGGGTATGACTGCCCTGTTACCCAGTGAAAAAGGAGGTAAGGTCTAAGGGTGGGTACTGATAAAGTATAAATGACTACTGAGCCCAGTTGCATTGTGTATGCGATTATTCTATAAGTTGTATGTGAACCTCACATGGAAAGTATGGAAAGCATGGATATGACTGAGAAACAGGCTGAGCCTATCAAATTGGTTAACAGCAAGGTTACTGTTGAAAACCAGATAAACTTCTTATCTTCATGCATACAAAAGACTTTAATAAAACTATAAAAAGAGGACTGTGTCTACTTTGTACAACTGAAAAATTGCTGTCTGCCATATGAGGAGCAAAACACTTTTCTGAACTTGATGCAAACCAAGAATTTTAGCAGATCAATTTTGATGAAAAAAAAATCCAAACTGTGTACTTTTAATTCATGATGATATACTTTTCAGAGACTTTCCTTTTGCATTTCATCAGCACCTGCAGTATTTCAGAGAACAGAACTGCTCAAAGGACTACATTGTGTTGTTAATGTAACTGTCAACATAGTAGTGTGTAGTCAGTCATGAAAGACCATTCAGAATTTACATTACAGAACTTCAATCAAGGTACTGAGAAAATAACAGCCACAATGGAAATTTCCCTTCTTGAGAACAAGCAAACAAATTTTCTGATGAGATTTTTTTTTATAATAATGCAAAAACCTTCAGTGTTTACAATGAGTATATCACATATATATTTGCCATTAAGGGCAATATTATAACATTACACAGAAACACTGCCGAAGTATGGAGCAAGATAACATCTTTCATTTGTTTAAATATTTAGCAACTGAAGTACCCACAGTGAAATACTTAGAGGGGGAATATATCAACTGCATTATAGGTACTTGCCATCCAGAAAATGTAATTTGTACAGTAATTATACAGGAAGAGAAATTAGCTGATTATGGGTCTAGAGCCCTTATACACTCTCAAAAATATGTTTACATAGAAAAGGAGCTACTTGCCATAGTATATGCCTATGATAAAATACACACATTTATCTTTTGGAGAAAGTGTGTTGGTTGAAAATAAATAAAGCTTTACAAAACATATTTAAGAAATCTTTGTACAAGGTATCGCCTTGACTGCAAAGAATGTTGTTAAGACTACAAAAGTGTGACTTAGATGTGAAGTATAAACCCAGAAAAGAGGCAAATGTAATAGACACAGTGAGTCATTTAAACTACCCAAAGCAACAAGAAGATTTTCTTGCTGATGAACTGGAAGTTAGCTGGATAATTCCACAATGGTACCCCACTGGGAGCTTAAGGCAATACAAGTTGGCTCTCAAAACTCAAAACAAATTGTGTGTGATCCCTAGAATGTGAAGCTCTCTGTTACACCTAAAAGGTGTTTTTATTTCCTTGTACAGAACAAGCCCCATGTATCTCTGATGACGCCTCCTCACACCTGCTACTCATACATACTAAATCTGCAGTCTCTGTACCTTCAGGAAGAGGGGGTAGTCAAAGATACAGCAAATTCAAACTAATTCCCTAAAACTTACTTAAATTTTTGCTCTTCTAAGGATCACATATACAGTCCTCAAAACATAAAATTGTATCTCTTCTACAAGGACATTTGATTAAAAAGAATCTTAAAGAATTCTAGCAATGTACTAAGAGATTTCTAGGTAGGTAGCTATGTACTTCAAGATGTGACAGTCAGTGAGTGAGAGAGAGAGATTAGCCAGAAACAGAAGTTTGATGTGAGGAAACAGTTTCAACCATTTTTTTTTTTATTTTGAGACAAGATTAGTTGCATGGAAGGTATGATATTTAAAAAAAGACAAAATAAGAGTGCCCAGTCTACTAAGGAAAGAAATGTTGGCAAGAGTATATGTCACACTTGAGGACTATGAAATATACAGTACACACTCAGGATGACTTATGCCAGTACAAACAGAGGTTCAGAACTGAACTGTATTTGATGTGGTTCACAGTAGTAATCGATAAGAAGAAATGATTCATTATTATAGAGTACAGGAACACACACATGCAGCTCTCTACTCTACAGAAATCCTTGACATAACTACATTCAGTGCCAGCAGCGACCTGTGCTCATGCCATGGGATGTAATCTTGCTAACAAATTAGCCTATAAAACCCAACAAATGAAGGTCAAAAATGTTATAGCACTATCAGGGATTTTCCCTTTTCCTCCCAATTAAGCAACAAGGTACTAATGGAGCCTTTAAGTTCCATCAGACCCTGTATACAGAGTCAGATGATAAGGAACTACTGAGTACAAGGTATATGCAAGTTCACACAAAGGAATGGAGTACTACACACCTGGCAATGCTATCCACTTTAACCCCTTTGCTATGCCAGATCTTAATATGAGCCCTATTTAGATACACACACGAAGGAAGATGCACTTTCCTGTCATGAGTAGCGAAGCCTTGGTCAAAATGTATTTTGACCCCTTTGTTGTCATTTATTTTTAAACACACTTTTTGCAGCCTTATAGATGATGCTTGAAGTGTATAGCCACACTGATTTCCCAATTTACTTGGGCAAAAAAACAAGAGTTGGAGCCAATATTGCATGTATGCCTATAAAGAATATGACACTCAGAATGCCTAATTGGAGCAGTGACTCCACAGCCTTTACACTAGTGCTATTTTCATCTGTAGCATGTAAAGCCTTGCCATGTGGACAGCACTTCAATCTGGTGCCATGGCTGCTACTTCCGCCCAAGACAATCAGGTAGTTTGAAATACACTGCTATGACACTTAAGAGGTTGGTTTCAGCTAGGTGCCATTTACAAAGCTTTAAAGAAACTATATATCCTGTTTATTCCAGGGGGTTTCTGGGGCATGGTGATCCCGCTGTGAGGATGTCCTACACTGCAGGTTGATGGCTAAAAACAGAATAAGACAGAGGGACCAGTGGAATAAAGTGTTACTGTAATTGGAGGATCATATGCAAAATGTGCAGAGAGTTTTTAATTTCGCTTTCTTGTTGGAAGAGCTAGTTACTTCTTTTTAATATCTCTCTTTCTGTCTCACTTGGATCTTTTCCCTATGAACCACAGGATGCCCTTCATCTCAGGTTCACAGTCATGCACTCACACTTCAGAACAACACTCCCATTTAGGGACCAGCAACTCACTATATTTCTGCACATCACATTTTGACTGCTTTTTATTTCAGAAGCAAATCTCAAATCCCAGGCTTGTTTTAAGGCATCTGTTCTGGTGTTCTTACCCAAGATTATTGAAAAGGAGACAGAGTTTCTAGGTAGGTATATAAAGAATGAAAAGCATTCTATATGCTTATGAAAAATGAATGTGTTCTTTATCAGAGGTTATTGGACTCTAGAATATAGCATAAACAAGGAATGGTTTGAGCCATACCACTCAACTGTCCAGATTTTCATAAAATGTCCAGATTTTTGGCTCAAAGTTTTTGTCTGTTCCCCATAAAATGTCTGGTTTTCTGACACATAACTGGGATGATCTGAGGACTGAAGTCACTAAATAATGGCATACATTTCAGTTTTAGACTTCAAATCCTTAAGGAAATGTATGTTACTCTATCTAAAAACCTGTTAAAACCCTGATACTCTAGCAACTATCTAAGTTTATAAGATATGCTCCTATTTTTGGGCCCTTGTCCTCCCATTTTGCAGGGCTTTGTCCAGATTTCTTGCACTAAGAGGTTGAGAGGTATTTGAGCAAGCTGCCTGTACAGCATGTGACAATATCAGTCTTACTCTACTTAATAAACTGTGGGACGTCTCACAAGTGTGACAAATCTAGACTGTTACTAATCCAAGTTCTATTTGAAAGGAAATTGTTTTTGACATTGGACAACTTTTTTGTGCAGCTTCAAAATATGAACTGTACAGTTTACTACAGTAATCAGTTTTCATAGTATTGTTATGGAAAGCTTGGCAATTACAGACCTCAGGAAATGACTCTTCTAATACAGCAGTCTGTTAGCCTGGCCCTGTATCCCTTCAGATACACAAGTTGCTTATCCATTGGCACTTTTGGCCAACACTGTAGTTAAGCCTAATGCCACTAGATACTAGTTTTATCAGTTCCTAAGTAGAAATGTTGTGTATTGAACTTTATGACACATTTCCTTCTTGCCAGACACTGTTCAATGTATGGTATTTGTGTGCTTTTCTTAGATTATATGGGTTATTTCTGTGAGTGGTGAACATCACCATGTGAGATAATAACAGTTATCATCAGGTTATGCATGGGTTCTGGTTGTACTTCATTATATATTGATTCAGTATAAATGTTCGTGTTTTTGCTGCTGTTAATTAAGTTGTTGTGGAAAAATTAAAATAAAATGGAAACACCACCTTCTGAATGTACATGGTTCATTAAGCTAGCACCATTGTACAATCAGCTAGTCCCAGTGGTTAACCTGGGGTTCATGAACTGCATACTACACAAGAGTGCTGCTTTTGTCAGTGCAGTGACCAACCTATTCTGCTAGTATGCTGCTCAACACACAGTGCTTAGCAACATACTAGCACTGTCAACAATAAATAAATAAAATCACCCAACATCTTCACTTTATGGAAGGAAAAATGCTACCAGCAATGGAGCTCCCTAAGATGCAGACAGACTTGCTACCACACACAAACTTGTCTTGAATCCACACAGTAGTGGCAGCAAGTCTGAACCCACAGAGATAGCAAACTTGCTAGCGCATAGGTTTTTTGAAATTTCACTTCCTTATCGCCTACTAACTTACCCCCCCCCCCCCCCATATCTGAAGAGCAGGTCCAAAAAGCCATGTCCAAGGCAAAAAAACGGAGCCTCTGTGGCACCAGATGACATCCCAGGCTTTCTTCTAAACAGGCTAAAACATGAATTAGTATAATTGTTAAATACCCTTTTCAATCATAGCCTAACCACAGGCTTTGTTCCTGCAGAATGGAGAACAGCAACAGTTATTACCCTCCACAAAGGTGGCCTAGCAACAGATGTAGGGAATTACAGACATAAGTCTGACCAGCCTTATCTGTAAGGCATGAAATGTATCATTATGGACCTCACAAATAAAGACATAGGTGACCTCCAAACCCTGGATACTACCTAGCTCAGCTTTTTCAAGGGCAGATCCTGTCTGTCAAATCTTCTTTGAAAATGTGACCAGAGCTATTGATGAAGGCAAATATGTGCACACAGCTTCCTCAGCTTGGCAAAGGCTTTCGACAAAATCCCACATTGAGGCATTACCAATAAACTTCGCAACCTGAATGTAAACCCCTTCATTGTAAGATGAGTTGTCAACTGGCTCACAAACCAAACACACTATCAAAGTTGGTAACTCCACATCAACCAGAAGACCTGTTACCAGTGGGATGCCACAGAGATCAGTGCTGGGCGCCCTGCTGTTTGATGTATACTTCACAGACATTCAGGTCAAAACTAAGGGGCTGTGGCTGACCATGTTTGCAGACAACTGCAAACTAGGTGCAATCACAGAATCCCCAGATTATATCAGTATACTTCAGGAGTGTCTCACACAGACCAATGACTGGTGTATTAGTCATGGTCTCAAACTGAATGCAAAAAAATGCATCATCATTCCCTTCAGCACAAACAATATCTCTTCACATTATCAAATCAACAACAATAAATAAATAAAATCACCCAAAATCTCCACTTTATGGAAGGAAAATCTGGCATATACCAGACAAAGCACCTGTAGCAACTGGAGACACCTCAAAGGTTTCTAACAAAGAAGATCAAGGAGCTCCATCACGTGCCTTACACAGACCGACTAAACTCCCTGTCACTATACTGCATGTCATATAGACTTCTTAGGGGACAGTTATGCCTGGTCTACAAAGCAATCCAAGACCCGAACCTAATGAACTTGCTGCATATCAGTAAGTCAAACAGAACTAGGGCTACCCATTCCAGAGACCTAAATATGGCCTGCGACTTAAATAGGACATACTGGACAGAGAGATTTATCTCCCAGAGACTGACGCATCTTTGGAACAGGCTACCAATTCATGTGAAACAGAGCACCTCTATGACACTGTTCAAGAGGAGCCTGGACAGTGGATGGGGCACCATAAATTCTTACCAGTGAGAGTGCCTCCAACCCTCCTGGACATGGGCAGTAATCAGCAAATGCAATCTTGAGTACTGATTAGCATTTTTATGGTATTACATTGGGATGAAATGGCTAGGCTTAAAATGACCTCTGGGTCGACAGCCTATTTAGCTCTTATGATCCAGTGATGCTGGTGAGCTTCAACCAGTGAGAGGTGACATATTAAGGTAGTGAGCCTTGTTCTGCCATCATGCCCAATGGTTGACTGCTTCATGAATCTCTGGAACATAGTGCATCACAGAATATTATATACAAAAGTATTTGCTTACTTTTGTAAATAGATGTTCTCTGTGCGGCTATGTCTTACAGTTCAGCAGCTGATGGGCTACAAGAAGGCATGGCTAAAATGGGCACAGGAGTGCTCTGTTCTCAACTGTGTACAACATGCTGTTGTGTGCAATTCACAGACACAAGCAGACTTGTGTAAACTACAGTCTTGGAGCATGATCTAGGTCTATGAAGTGCGATCTAGAAGGGTGGACTACTAGGCATAGTGTGGAAGGGGCTTGTAAACTTCTGTATACAGTGTCTGCCAATGAATACCATGACCCATCAGTGATTTGGCCATCAAATAGGTAATTAAAGAAATTTTCAGTCGTAGCAGTAGATAAGCAGAGGATGTTCGTCAGAATCTACTACAGCCCTTCAGTCTGTCTGATGAGGACTTATCTGAGGCAGTTCCTAGTGAATCACCACCAGAAGTGCAAACTGCAGACATTACTCAATATTCTGTGCTTACAGGATAACTTAGAAAGCCAGCTAGATGCTCAAACAGTTCAAAGGACTGAAAGTAACAATACAAGGTTTTAGTTTTGTATCTGAATCCAGAAGTATTATAGGACTGTTTTGTCCTTAGAAGTAATAGAAATGTATAATGTCTATTTGATACAGAGGCATTTCCTAAAAATGAAGATCCTCACTGTCATACTGTTTCCCCATACTATTACGATACTATATTCACTAACTTCTTTTCACATCCCTATAGCTAACACTAGAAAGTATATCTAATTCATCTTCTCCTTAAACATACATTTTAATTACATATACTTTTCTATTACAGTAGTGATACTATCACTATCACAAATTTCCTTTTTTGTTCCCAAGAAGGTGCAACGTGAACTTACAGTACATATTTCTGTGTATTCATGCTTATTTTATAATTTCAACATTTCTTCAGTTTCTTAATTGTTGCTGTTCGAATATATACACTTTGTATAAGTGAATAATATGTTTGTCAACAATATATTAGGCAGGTATAACAAATGAATTATTGTGTTTTATTATACATTTTGAATATTGCTACTTTTCATGCATCACATGGTCTTGCGTTCTGTGTATGTATTGCACAGTCTAAATGTAAATGGTGATAAAGCTGACTTGATAGAGAGTTCATCTTACTATTTTGAGAATCCTACATACCAAATTTGTATCTTGTGATATTTTGGATGAATTCAACTGCAGATCCCCATCTGTGATTTACATAGAATACTGGTCAGGCTGATGGGTCTTAGATGGTTTTGGTCTGATGTTACCCCTTGCCTTTGTACACTGCTATCACTACAGCCTGTTACTATACATCAGGGATGTATCCACAAACTAACATTTTATTTGATGTGGTGCACTGAATAGTGTTGCCACCTCACAGAAGAGGTCTTCTAGTTTGATTCTTGGCTTAGGTGCCTTCTGTCTAGAATCTGCATGCCTTTCTTACATCTGTGTGGGTTTTCACTGGTTGTTCCATTTTCCTCCCAAACACTTGCATAAATTAACCAGCATTATCCATATTGCTTATAGCTGTTAGTATCTACGTGAGATTGTACGTTCTGCAATAGACCAGTGCTTGTCCACAACTTAATTCAATGCCTAGTGTCCAGTAGTTAACAAGATAGGCTCCAGTATCCCTTTGACTCTATAAAAGCTAAAGTTGGTCATCAGGAAATGGATGGATAGATGGATGGATGGATGGATGGATGGATGGATGGATGGATGGATGGACAGATGGCTGACTGATAGCAGCCAAGTCAACCTTTCTTCATTTTGCATAGAAAAGCACGATATGTTGTCAGGTCTACTGGAACTTGTCTTTTTAGTGTTATTTATAACAGAGTCTATCATATCTGTACTTATACAAGGGATATATCCCAATGTGTTTAAATCACCCTGACATTTGTCTTTACTTATGGTGAATTCTGCACAAAATGTTTCTTCGAGTTCTCTGGGTACTTCCTGCATTTGGGTGATCACTTAATTGATTATTGATAACATGTTAAATTTATCATTTCCGTTTTCAGTTTTCTAACATAATTAAATATCACTTTATTATTACTTTCAGTCTTTATAATCAAGTTGAGTTAATATCTAGATCTGAAGATTTAACAAGTAGTTTCTGCATTTTATTTAATCTAAATTTATTTGCATGACTAGAATAATTGTTGAAACATTTTCTTCAACTGTATATCTTATTAATCTGAGACTATATATTTATGAATAAAGAAATTAATAACATAGATCTCATTGACAGTATCCTGAGGAAATTTACTTGGGTCATTGAAGACCCTGTCCAAGTCTGTTTTCATAAGTGTCATTTATTGAATCATAGTTTCCACTGGTAAAGTCTAGGGTGGACACTTTTTGTTACTCAAGTTAAGAATGATAATATCATGATCCTTGTAGTTAAAGAGGGTATAACTATGGAAGGGGATCAAACGTAGCTTGTCACTATAATATTCAGGAAATCCTTATGCTCTGTAGGGGTCATAGAGTAAAGCTGGCTCCCATCATATTACATTCAGATTAGATTCAGTACAAATGATATTTAGTTTTATGTGAGCAATTTATAATCCTGTTTTCTTCTTAAATTCCTCAGAGTTGCTGTAGGTCAACTGTGCACCTCCCAAGTGCACGCGCACACACACACACACACACACACACACACACACACACACACACACACACACACACACACACACACACACACACACACACACACACACACACACACACACACACACACACACACACAGAGTCTCAGTAGACTGGCTTCATGTTCTAGTATACCTTCTCTCTCTAAATACAGCAAGGCTAAGTCTGAAACTTTTAATCTCTGTGGTAGGACCTGCTGGAGAAATTTTGGCATGTTGTTTAGTTTGACTTCACTTTAACTTCCTTAATCTGTGTTAGCAACTTCATATGTCAAGTGTTGGCAATGGTGCTTACAATTCTCAGTTTTATAGTTCGTGGACAGTTTGTATAATGTTAACAAGACTTCCTGGGATTCAGAAAGGGCTTCCACCACTGGTAGCCCTAATGCATCTATTTTTGAACTGGTGGTAAACCTTTTTAATTTTTAAACATGCTTGTCACAGTGCTTCTACTCAGCCCGTAGAGTAATCTCAGGCTGTCTCCATGTCCTGCTGCAGTGCTAATGAGGCATTCTGTGGGAGTGGCCTGCAACAATGAACTTATACACCTGAGATATTCACAGAATCACTTGGATGTATGTCAGCTGCGTTAATTAACATGGACAATATACCCTATTTGCCTGTTCCTTTCGTTGGGAGAGACTTATGTGGCATTTAAGTTTACGAATTTAGCAGAGAAGTAGTGGTTGGGATTATGAGTGTGTATTTATGTGTGACAGTGTGTGTGTGTGTGTGTGTGTGTGTGTGTGTGTGTGTGTGTGTGTGTGTGTGTGTGTGTGTGTGTGTGTGTGTGTGTCTGTAAGGGTATGACTGATCTCAGGTGTGCGTGTGCACTCACATGCCTGGGTGTTCACAATAGGGGAGTTAGGAGATATATAGCATAGGGTTGCATATGTGTGTGTGTGTGTGTGTGTGTGTGTGTGGGTCTGTAAGGGTATGACTGCTCTCAGGTGTGTTTGTGTATGACTGAATCCGTGAGTGCCTCTGTGAGTGTGAACAAGTGACAGGGGATGTCTGATGTATGGTGTGTGTGTGTGTGTGTGTGTGTGTGTGTGTGTGTGTGTGTGTGTGTGTGTGTGTGTGTGTGTGTGTGTGTCTGTGTAAGGATACATCCATACCTCTCAACTCCCCCTCAACTAACGAACAAGGACTGTAATACTGGAAGGAGGGAACACTAAACACCAGGGGCAGTTTTGGAATATTACTGTAAAAAAATTAAAAAGTTAACAGAACAATAGATTTTGTAGAATGACTCATTTAATTCAGAGTAAAAAGTATGAAACTCCGCTGTCCACCATTATCTTTGTGCCGGTCCCAAGCCCAGATAAATGGGGAGGGTTGCGTCAGGAAGGGCATCCGGCATAAAACGTCTCCAAATCATTTCATGCAGTCACCAGTAAATATTTCCATACCAGATCGGTCGAGGCCCGGGTTAACAACAACCACCACCAGTACTGTTAGCCAACAGGGTGCTGGCGGAAATTGGGCTACTGTTGGCTGAAGGAGGAGAAGAGGTGGAAGGCATGGCTGAAGGCAGGAAGAGAGGAGAAAGGCTAGGACTGTGATAGTGAGGGTCAGAACTTTGAATGTTGGCAGTATGACTGGTATAGGGAGAGAGCTAGCTGATATGTTGGACAGAAGGAAGACCAGATGGAAGGGGAGTAAGGCTAGGTGTATCAGAGGTGGGTTCAAATTGTTTTATCATGGTGTGGATGGGAGGAGAAATGGCATAGGAGTTATTCTGAAGGAACAGTATGCGAAGAGTGTTTTGGAGGTGAAAAGAGTGTCGGATAGAGTGATGTTTATGAAGCTGGAAATTGATGGTGTAATGATGAATGTTGTTAGTGAATATGCTCCACAAGTTGGGTGTGCAATGTATGAGAAAGAAAAATTTTGGAGTGAATTGGATGAAGTGATGATGACTGTACCCAAGGGTGAGAGAGTGATGATTGGAGCAGATTTCAATGGGCATGTTGGTGAAGGGAACAGAGGGGATGAGGAAGTGATGGGTAGGTATGGTGTTAAGGAGAGGAATGCAGAAGGTCAGATGGTAGTGGATTTTGCGAAAAGGATGGAAATGGCTGTGGTGAATGTGTATTTTAACAAGAGGGAGGAGCAATAGGGTGACATACAAGAGTGGAGGAAGATGCACACAGGTGGCTTATATCTTATGTAGGAGGGCCAGTTTGAAGGAGATTGGAGACTGTATAGTGGTGGCCGAAGAAAGTGTAGTTAGGCAGCATAGGATGGTGGTTTGTAGGATGATGTTGGTGATCAAGAAGAGGAGGAGGAGTGTGAGGGCAGCACCAAGGATCAAATGGTGGAAATTGAAAAAGGGTAATTGTGAGGTGGAGTTCAGGGATGAGTTAAGACAGGCACTGGGTGGCAGTGAAGAGTTACCAAATAGCTGGGTAACTACAGCAGAGCTAGTAAGGGAGACGGCTAGAAAAGTGCTTGGTATCACATCTGGACAGAGGAAGGATGACAAGGAGACATGGTGGTGGAATGAGGAAGTACAGAAGAGTATACAGGCAAAGAGGTTGGCAAAGAAGAAGTGGGATTGTCAGAGAGATGAAGAAAGTAGACAGGAGTATAAGGAGATGAGGTGCATGGCAAAGACAGAGGTGGCGAAGGCTAAGGATAAGGCATATGAAGAGTTGTATGAAAGGATGGACACTAAGGAGGGAGAAAAGGACCTGTACCGATTGGCTAGACAGAGGGACCGAGCTAGTAAAGATGTGCAGCAGGTAAAGGTGATAAAGGATAATGAGAGAAACATACTCACAAGTGAGGAGAGTGTGTTGAGGAGATGGAAAGAGTACTTTGAGGGGTTGATGAATGAAGAGAATGAGAGGGAGAGAAGGATGGATGATGTAGGGATAGTGAATCATGAAGTACAATGGACTAGCAAAGAGGAAGTAAGGATAGCTATGAAGAGAATGAAGAATGGAAAGGCTGTTGGCCCAGATGACATACCTGTGGAAGCATGGAGGTGTTTAGGTGAAATGGCAGTGGAGTTTTTAACCAGATTGTTTAATGAAATCTTAGAAAATGAGAGGATGCCTGAGGAATGGAGAAAAAGTGTTTTGGTACCGATTTTTAAGAATAAGGGTGATGTGTAGAGCTGTAGTAACTACAGAGGGATTAAATTGATCAGTCACAGCATGAAGTTATGGGAAAAAGTAGTGGAAGCTAGGTTAAGAAGGGATGTGATGATTAGTGAACAGCAGTATGGTTTCATGCCAGGAAAGAGCACTACAGATGCGATGTTTGCTCTGAGAGTGTTGATGGAGAAGTACAGAGAATGTCAGAAGGAGTTGCATTGTGTTTTTGTAGACTTAGAGAAAGCATATGACAGGGTGCCTAGAGAGGAGTTGTGGTATTGTATGAGGAAGTCAGGAGTGTCAGAGAAGTATGTACGAGTGGTACAGGATATGTACAAGGGTAGTGTGACAGCGGTGAGGTCTGCAGTGGGAGTGACGGATGTGTTTAAGGTGGAGGTGGGGTTACATCAAGGATCAGCTCTGAGCCCTTTCTTATTTGCAATGGTGATGGACAGGTTGACAGACGAGATCAGACAGGAGTCCCCATGGACTATGATGTTTGCAGATGACATTGTGATCTGTAGTGAGAGTAGGGAACAGGTGGAGGAGACCCTGGAGAGATGGAGATATGCTCTAGAGAGAAGAGGAATGAAGATCAGCAGGACTAAGACAGAATATATGTGTGTGAATGACAGGGAGGATAGAAGAATGGTAGGATGCAAGGAGTAGAGGTGGTGAAGGTGGATGAGTTTAAATACTTGGGGTCAATAGCTCAGAGTAACGGTGATTGTGGAAGAGAGGTGAAGAAGAGAGTACAGGCAGGATGGAGTGGGTGGAGAAGAGTGTCAGGAGTGATTTGTGACAGACGAGTACCTGTAAGAATGAAAGGGAAGATCTACAAGAGGGTAGTGAGACCAGCTATGTTATATGGGTTGGAGACAGTGGCATTGACAAAAAGGCAGGAGTTTGAGCTGGATGTGGCAGAATTAAAGATGTTAAGATTTGCACTGGGTGTGACGAGGGTGGACAGGATTAGGAATAAGTATATTAGAGGGTCAGGGTTAGAAGGTTTGGAGACAAAGCCAGAGAGGCAAGATTACATTGGTTTGGACATGTGCTGAGGAGAGATGCTGAGTATATTGGGAAAAAGATGCTAAGGATGAAGCTACCAGGTAACAGGAAAAGAGGAAGGCCTAAGATAAGGTTTATGGATGTGGTGAGAGAGGACATGCAGGTGGTTGGTGTGATAGAGCAAGATGCAGAGGACAAGAAGAAATGGAAACAGGTGATCCACTGTGGCGACCCCTAATGGGAACAGCCGAAAGAAGATGATGACTGTACTGCAATCTCGTACATATAGTTGAACACACTTATGCAAATCCACTACTGCATTCTCATAAGTGTGTTCGACTATCCAACTCACTTTTCATTTTGTGAACGACATTCTGATTTTCAGCAGCATAACTGCCGACAGCATGTCGTTCACAAAAGTGATAGTAAACCATTAAAAATAAATACAAAAGCCATCTAATTAACATAAATTTTGAATACCAAATAGCGCAGAACTCTTCCCAATTCCAGTAGGAATGTGGGGTATTTCTGAGAAACACGTTTAAAAAAGAGAGTGATAAAAATGATGAAAAAATAAACACATTATCAAAGACAGTGTAACATCTACAGACAACTGTATTGCAGAGGTCTGCCACACAAGGTTATTTAGTTTTGTTTCTGAAAAAGGAAGATGTATAGATGTGTGCCGTCTTTCTTTAAATTATTGGTGCCACTAGTATGTTCATCATGTGGTGTTGTTTTCAGTATACTAGACAGCTTCACAAATCACTTTTGATGAGGGAGATTCAGAAAATTTTGAAAATAGGTAAATAAGTCTGGAAATAGGGACATACTTCCAAAATTAGGTATATAATGTACATGAGTAAGTCAGGCCTAACAATAGATATGTTCCTCCCAAAAAACGGACAGTTAAAAGAAGTCTGGGTCAACCTTTCCAGATAATGTGTGTGTGTTTTTTTCAGAGGAGCTGCCTTGTGGAAATTCATTTAAAATGATCTGAGTTAAAATGTGTTAATATTAGTTGCTTGGCAATTCAGCTTTTTCCTACACAATTATATAACTTTGGTTAGAGGATTTGCCATATTCTTTATAGAGTAACAGAGCTGTGGTCTTCAGTCCCTTGACTTTGTTGGAATTTATATCATCAAAAATTTGTTAGATGTTTTTCTCTACATTCAGAACTGCGTTGTTCATATATTTACTTCTCATACTGCATTTGTGTCAGGATCATATATAAAATGCTACTTAATACCTAAACTAATAAATAAAAATAAAATGTATGGAGTAATACAGATTGTCATATTAATTATGTTCCTGGTGACAAGCATGGATAAGTTGTATTATTACAAATGGTTTTGTTATCTGGCAAAGTTGCTAGTAGCTCTCACTGGCTAAATAGTGCCCTTTTACCTGCTCTGTTCATTTTGTTTTTATTCGCACATTACAGATTTAACATTCTCAGTCATTTTCTGTATCAGCTGTGTATGATTCTATTTTAACTATAAATAGCATAGCAGCTGAAACAGTTTACTGAGTAATAACTCGGTTTCACTTTATACCTAAAGCCTCTGAGAATTACAAACATTTTTGATTTCCCTGTGCTTTTTAAATTAAATTGCACATTCAGTGATTCATGAGCTCCTGATCTTTGGAAAACTCACAGGACTGCTAGAGTAATGTTGACAGTGGAAAGAAAAGAAACGAGCAAATACTTAGATTGTCTCAAAAGTTCATCCAAAATTTAGTCTGTATGTCTGAAAAGCTGTACTGGATAGCAAATAAAACAGGAAGTATAAGAGAGCCATCACATGTTCTGTGAACCATAGTTCTTGGTCTTGTGCTATGTCTATGATTACTTCTCGGTTTTTAGTAGTTTTGAATAGTATTTTCTGTTATTTTCTTTTGTTGCTCATATTAGGAAAGCACACACACACACACACACACACACACACACACACACACACACACACACACACACACACACACACATATATGTATAGGTTCATAGGTAAGTACAAGGCTAGCTGCCCTTCCCGGCCATTGTAAGCCTAGCCAGGTTCCCTTTTTATGCTTGAATTACCCTATCACATTTGGTTAGAGAATGGTCTTAACCATCCCATGGTTGATAATTATATATTAGCCCTAATGTGAGTAACTGGGATCATAACATAGATAATTTGAGGGGACCCATGCATAGGATAAAGCATTTAGGAGCAACGTCTGCCCATTAATATTACAGGGGGCAGTCTTGGGGTACATTTTCTGTTTCCCATCCATAGATCCAAGTTGTGCTTGAATATGGACAGGGATGAACTTTGTTTTATGTAGATGGGGGGTCTGTTCCAGAGCAGCGGTATCCTCTGCAAGATATACCTTTCCCCCCAAACTGTTCTATTACTGTTGCAGAAGAGGTTTATATCCTTAGACCAAGTATTTCTAATATCCTTTGACTTGTTGATGTGCAGTAAATACATTAGTATTTGGTCAGAAGATGCCTTGTATGCCAGACACAGGTCACCTCTTAGTCTGTAGGATCAGGGCTTTGAGTTGGTCCATGTAGGACATGTTGTTTAGGCCTTGCATCCTTTTAGCAAGGTACCTCTGTGGGTGCTCCGGTTGTTGAATGTGTTTGGATGGATATAATGCCAAACAGGGCATTATATTCAATAACTGGCCTAATGAGGACTGAGTAGAGGGGGACAATGACATCTCTAGATCTAGACACAATCCCTTTGCTTATAGTCTGTGCAGTACAGAAGGACTTTGTTACAACAGTGGACATATGCTGGTCAAAAGTTAGATCACTGTCCACAAAAATTCCCAAACCCAAACAACTGGGTCAGCTCTTAGAATTGTATTGCTAATGTGGTAGTTCCCTGGGATAGATGAATTCCCAAAGGATACAATAATGCATTTTTTGGCATTTAGTTTCAGTCCATGATTTTGGCACCAGTTATTTATTTGGGACAAACCTTCCTGCAGGATGACTAAGTCATTTGGGGATTCAACAATCTGCAAACTTAGTCAAAGCCATTTGGTATTGGCTTTTACTTCAGAAAAGTAGATGCCAAACAGAAGATGGCCCAGGATAGAACCTTGGGGGACTCCACTGGCTACTGGATTCCATTTTGCTTTTCTGTTTAAAGTTGTCTGTCTTCAAGAAATGTATATAGTAAATAGTTTGTGAGAGATAAAACACCTTGAGGATGCATCTCCATTTGTATATTTTTCAAAGATAATAGGTGTATGATACATCTTGATGTCTATCACAGCCATCCTGCTTTGTTGTTGTGACATAAAGTGTATTTCTAGTCACTTTATGCATGCTATAGAATTATTAACAGTTAAAATGTTCATATACAAAAGTTAATTTCAGGTGACAAATTTATTAAATTTATATTTGTACATCAGTATGGGAACTGAATACGTTATTTAACCTAGTATGAGAATATTAATATGAACTCTACTGCAAATAAATGGAAAATTAGCAAATGATTTACAACAATCTGGAAAGTACTTTAGACCCTGTGCAAGACACTGGGAAATCTAGATAAAGAAAGGGATGGTGGTGTTTTTTTTTTTTGGTTTTTTGGTTTTTTTGGTTTTGACCATGCTGTCTATAAATAAATAAATAATTGAAGTTTCAAACCAAATATATTAATACTAGACTCAGTGGATAATAACTTATCATTTGAAAGCAGGGAGGGATTTAATCTACACAATGAAAGAAAGACAAGACATGAAGACATGATGATTGGCAGGCTGATGTACAAAAAAGACACAAACAAGGTAGAACCAAGAAAATAGATTCAGCATATGAGGGAATAATAACATTAGGACATTAGCCATGAATGAACTAAGGAAAATCAGTGTGAGTGTATATTAAGTAAAAGCATTATGCAGATACCAAATATGGCATCTACAAGGCATATAATTTACAATATGCTACAAAGCAGATGTAACACAGTAGAAGACATCCCATGGAGAGCTGTATTTAGAAAATGTTAGAAGGCGGCAATGTGAAACAAGCTGCAATGTCAATGTAATAGCTGCAAGCAGAGCAAGACAAAGTACAGAGTCAATGCTTGAACATAAAATTATGTGGATAGGAATTAATCCACATAGGGTTGATGGGATAAATAGATAAATTGTGGATACACTGCAATATATATATTTTATTTTGCTTTATTTTGTTTACCATGTTTGTCTGACTGAGTTTTGTCAAAAACCTGTTTCAGTAGAGGCCCAGGAAGAAAAGCTCCCAACGTATTACAAAACATTTGTAAATAGACATTCGGTAATTTATGTCAACAGACACTAAGTAAAATGCATTAACAATTGCACATACAATTGGAAATTAGATTGCATTCATGTGAAAACAGAGGCTACTATTACAGTATAAAAGATACATATGTATTACTAGATATTGAATTTTGAGCATCTGAAGAGGTGTACTAGAAGCTCTATCAGTTAGAAAATACATTATGTGATTAGTGCTTAGAAATTCAAAGGAAAGGAGGTGAGGGAAAGAACTAGGTAGGGCAGAAAATATTAATATTATAGTTAAGAGATGGGGTATAAAGCAGATTCAGTGACAATTCTTTGTATGGCTGTCTTAATGTTTATATTAGATGTATTGAGATTGGGGTAAGCAGTGTCACAAAATAAATTATATAGCTGGCCGATTCTTGTAAAACTATTCAGATAATGGTGGACTGGTTGTGGTGTATAGGATTCTGAATGAATAGAAATGGTTTATTGATATGACAAGCTGAAGATAACAGCGCACATATACTGGCAATGTACAGGAGAAGATCCATTGAGTTGAAAGGTGAAGTTTTAGTTGAGCTTTAAATGAGTCTGAGTACTGAATGAATTTCAGTACTAGTAGGATGTGGCTCCATAGTTTAGCTACAGTATTTAAATATAATCACCTGCAGTATTACATGATTTGGTTATTTTTTATGTTATTTTTTTTTATTATTATGTAGTAGGCCCACCAAAATATAAAAGACTATTTTTAAAGAGTGAACCAGATAAAAATGTTCATAAAACAGAAAATAAATTCATAGCTCTACATGCCAGGTGAGTTTGATTGGTAGTTTATGTACCCGCCACTGGAGCTGTCAGGAGAAACAAATGGAGTGAAGGGAGTGTTCTCACTCACCTCTTTTGGGGGAGAGGGGCACAGGTTTGGGCACACACTTGAAGAACTTCAACTGATGAAGGAAGAGTGGGCAGATTCACTGATGGGTGGGATGCAACAGGACAGTTGGAATGGATGAATCTGGGAGGAGATACTTCTGCTCTGGATTTTGCTCACTGCTGACACTCCATTCATGATATTCTCCAGCCTATGCTTAGTTCTTCAGTACGAGGTTGCTTGCCTCACACTTGCTTAAGCATAATCACTTGTTGTGACATTTGCTCATGCTATGTTGTTTACTCCACATAGGAGCAATTTAGGAGCAATTTACTGTTGTTTGAAGTGTAATGCTTTTATCAGTTCTCGAAACACTGCATCTTCCCAGCCAAACAATGACACATTTTTTTTTATTTCTGTGTGTAATAGAGCACTCCTTCTTGCAGGTGCACTGACCTCAGCATCAGAATAATAAAGTAAGGAGGACATGGGGCAAAGCCCCCTACATGGAAGGGGGTCCCACCTGCAAAGCACACTTTTTATTCTGTGATGAATTTGTTTGCTTACTGTATAATCATGATTACATCCATTTTGTACATTTGTATACGCAAGCAGTTTCAAGTAGTGTTTGCCAGGCAATTGTGTTTGAGAAAAGTAGTCTTGAGGAATCTTAGTGGATATACATTTTGGGTTTATTTTAAATATTCGAACTTCCAAAATTTCAAATACCATATGGTCGATATTTGGAAGTTCAAATATCTAATAAAAAAAAAAAAAAGAAAAACATACACTAACAGTGTGATGCACCCCCCACACCCCCCCTACTTAAATATACCAACTCCGAGACCGCACTTCAGTGCAGAAACGGGAAATTCTCCCATTCTGCACTGTATGGCACAACAAGAAGTGCAACTGTTTCCGGTTTTGTTTTACAAAACCTGTATTTGTCTGATTCTCCAACATTTTCAATAGACTTTGTAAACCAACGTATACATAGTCCACCATCTTGGGCCACCATTATTAGCCTTTCATCTTTCAGTTTCAATTCACCTTTCCTTAACCATTCGTACATCAGGTCAGAGTCAACATGAGGTTATGCAGGAAGATCTCTGTACTAGGCACTGTATTTGTGCACTTTCCATTTTCTTTTCTCTGCTGACCCTTTTCCTTATATTCTTAATCGATTTTTGGCACATTCAGTTGCTGTCTCATGTTTCTCTGCCTATATTTGATTTTAGTTTCCACTTCATTCCAAACTGCTTCTGCTAAGCTAAGCAAAAATGTCATCTTTAGACTTTTCTCCTCATATTTTAAAACTTTCATAATGTTTGTATCTGACGAGGTCAGCAGATACATATACATGTAATCAGTTTTGTGGAGGCCCATACCTCCTTCAGAAGAGGAATATATAATGTTGGTATACACTGATTTTTATATATTATTTGATAAGCATGAAACGTTTTCTTGTTTTCATATCTAACTGATTCAGTGCTTTTTGGGGCCAGTCAGCCACTCCAACACTGTAAGTTAGAATAGGAAGAGCAAATTGGTTTGTAGCTTCAACTTTGTTACTCGATGTCAGAGCTGTTATCAGTATAAATTTTACTCTTCTGAAATATTCCTTACTAAGTTTTATTCACATTTGTTCATATTTTAATGTTGATCCTTCATCAATTCAAAAGTATTTATATACTCTGTCTTGCTCAAGTTCTTTTATATCACATACCTGTCCCAAACTGATATTTTTTCAGTGCTGCAGCTTTCCTGCTTTAAAGGTTGCTTTTGCACGTTTATCAAGACCAAATGACATTCTTATATCATCTAAGAAAGCTTTGACTACTTGCAGTTGTGCTTTCAGTTTCTCATCTGACGAACTATACATTTTTAAATCATCCACAAAAAGAAGATAAGTCTTTACACTTTGCACTTGTTTTCTGGAAGCCAAATTTTATCCATGACCTCATCTATTAAGTAGACAGCTTAATGGGTTACAGGCAAAACAAAAGAACAGTTGTTACAAAAAGTCACCTTGGAATATCCTCCTTTTGATTTTTATCCCTGGGATAATAATTTGTCCTTTATCATGGCTTAGCTGCAAAGTGGTTTGCCACTGTTTCATGGTCACTCTAATGTAATTGATTAACGTATGGTGTATCTTATGCATTTGTAAGCACTCTTTTATCCATGGATGTGGGTTGCTGTCAAATGTTTTTTTGTAGTCTGTCCATGTCATACATAGATTCTTCCCCTTTTTACAATTCTCCATTATGACTTTATTTAATAGCAAATGATCCTTTGCTCCATGTGACTTTCTTTTGTTCTATTGTCATGACTGAATTTTCTTCTAAATGGCTGTAAACTTTGTAGAAAGGCTTGTTTGATTATAATGCAGATATTACTCACTGCTGCATCTAGAGCTCCAAACCCAATGATACTTCTGCATGTTGATTTAATAATTCCACATACTGAATATGGTGCAAGTTTCAGTGTGTATGCTGAAGTGAATAATAAAATACTTATTTATTTCTTTGTTTTCTCTAGTGACATTTGATTTCCAGGAAATTCCAACTTGGTAGGCATCTATTTTTCATTGGAGGCCCATTGAGAAAAGCTCCAAAGTATTACAAAATCATTTAAGAATAATACTTTTTACAATTTTCAAAAATAATACAAAAACATCTACCATTTAAATAATTATATCAAATTAGGCATAATGTGAAAACATTGGTTAAGAGTAAATACCACATATATGACAACGATTCAGCATTTAGAGAAATGTAATCACTGTATAGAGAATTTAAAGGTAAGTTAGCATAATGCAAACAGGAACTGCAATATGAAATGAGAGAAAAATAGGGTTATGGCATATTTACAGAGTCAGGGGGAGAGAAGTAGATTGAAGTAAGGAAGTGACTGAAGGCGGGAAAGTAAGGAGGTGTAAGGTATGAACAGGTATTAGTTCATATTTAGGGATATTATTTATCCTTGGGTTGAGCAAGAACAGAACCACATTTTGGCTAGGAAGTCTTTTAGAATGGTTTAAAGGACAACATGGAGGGTATTGACCTGATGGATACAGGTAAGGAGTACCAGGTCTTAGCAACACGGTATGACTGCAGACCATGCCAAGCAGATACAATAGGCTTGTGGACAGAGAGAATTTTTTGGCCATTAGAGCATAATGACGGATTGGTAACATTGTTGTGTAGAATGGTATTTAGTGCTGGACAAACAGATGGACACTGGATAATTTTATAGGTTGTAAGAAGCTGTGCACGTCTTAGTTGATGGGGTAGTTCTAACCAATTTTGGTCACTTTATTATAGTTTTGTTCAAGTTTTGATTTTTGTGATGTATGGAGGCTAGTAAGGATGGAACCACTTATAAAGTAGTGTGAATAGGAGATAAGTAGTGGCAAATGTAGTTATAGTTACATCTGTGAGAAGGTCTTTGGCTCTGTAAAGCATCCCTAGTTTATGGTGATTTTTCATGCAATTTTGCACATGCAGGTGAAATTTAAGATTATCATCCACTATCATCCCTAATAGTTTGCTATGAGAGGTAACTTCAATGGTTATATTATTGAGAGAAAGGATTTTACATTTTGTTTTTTTTTCATGAGAAAGGGATTTGGGGGAAAAATGTTTTTTTTTTGAGGAGGGGGGGAGGTTGAGCATGAGTTGTGAGTTACAAAGCCATGTTTCAGTGGCTGCTAAAGCTTCCTGAGTAATTTGAAAATGCATCAGGTTCTCTGATATGCATATTAGTGTGGAGTCATCTGCTTATTCTATTAGAGTTGTGTGAATGTGTGGAGAGTATTGGTGAGAATGTTAGAGGAGGGGACCAAAGATAGAGCCTTACGGTACACTGGTGGTGACTGGGAGGTAAAGAAAGAGGGAGGAGTGCCATTTTCCTGACTGATATCTATTGGACAAGTAGCTTTTGAACCATAGAAGGGTAGGCTGAGATAGACCTAATGAGGACATTTCAAGTAGAAATATGCTGTGACAAACTCTGTCGAGAGCTTTAGACAAGTCTACAAATAAGGAAGAGACTCGTTTTCCATTATTTCTAGCTTTATTGACAGTATCCACAAAGGTTAGAAGTGCAATGTTAGTACTATGGGAGGGACAGAAGCCATATTGTGTGCAGGATAGGTATTCTTCCTGTAGAAGATAGCTTAATAATTGTTTTTTAACACAGTTTTCAAGTATTTTGGAGAGGGGGAATAAGATTGCTAAAGGTCTAAAGTTATTCATGTCTGCAGAAGCTCCTCCTTTGTGTAGAGGGATAATACGTCACTTTCTTCCAGAGAGAGGGAATGTAGGATTGCTAGACTGACCTATTCATAGGGATTGAGACAGAATAGGCAACAATGCTATTGGTTGCTATTTTAAAGTACTCGCTTGGAAGGTCATCAGCTGAAGAAAAGCATGGTTTGTGTTTGTTTAAAACTAGTTTTATATAGGATGTGGTGAAATGTGGCTGTTGGGCAGGTTTGGGATTAGATTTGGGGGGATCCTTAGTTAGGGATGTTATACTATCTATGAAAAAAAGTTGAATTCTATTGCAGTTTCAAGTGATGTCGTATTGGCCAGGATATAACATTTCTTGAATGGCTGACCAGAATTTTTAGGGTTGTGCTTATTAAAATTCTGAAAGTTTTTATAGTATACGTTTTTGCCTTCATGTATTTGTTTTTCAGTATGGTTGAAGAGCATTCTGAAGTTTTTGAGATATTGCAATGTTTTATATTTTTGCCATTCTTTCCATGTTTTTTTTTTCTATCTTCCATTAGCATTATACCCTTTTTCAACAGCCAAGTTGCATTATTTGTTTTTAGTTTCTTATTTCTAGGGGTGCAAGGCTATTTAGGAAATATAGGAATGTTATGTTGAATTTATTTACAGCACCATCTAGGGGGATGATTTTTAGAATGTTCCAACTAATAGATGACAGGGTAGTAATATATATATATATATATATATATATATATATATATATATATATATATATATATATATAAAAGTTAAATTTGGACAGGTTGTGTGTTGTTTTATAAACATGCTGTTTGAGTGGATATCTTGGATGTCTGGTTATATACACTTGGAGATGGTCACTGAGAGAGTCTGGCATTGTACCTGTGCTGGTGAATTTTCAAGGGTCTAATACTAGAATCCAGTCTAATAAGGAATTTGATGTCTTGCTATAAAGTGTGGGGCTACTAATTAGTTGTGTGAAACTGTATAAGTTCATGTTAGATGTAGGTGAGTTAGAGGTTATGTCCAAACAGTGAATATGGACATCACCTAGTAGTATTTTTTCTTGTGGAATTATTATGGATATCCAATGAAAGATATCTTCCAGTATAGCTGTATTGTTGCTAGGAGGGACGCAAAGTGCACTAATATATATTTGTTTATATTTGTTTATTGTCAGGAAAGTAATAAGAATCTCTGCTTAATTGAATTTTGATATTGGTTTATTGTAGAGTGAAATGTGGCAGTTGTTGGGTAATATTAGAGCAACACCACCACCTTTCTTCTTTATTTGGCCATTACAGATTATATTATAACTGGGGTAACTCTGTAGTTGTTTATGCTAGGTTTAAGCCATGTTTCAGTTATACCTAGAATATTGTGTTGTGTAATCCAGGCATGTAGTTCAGTAGTTTTATTTGTTATGCTTCTAATATTTATGGCAGCAAAAGTTAGATTACTGCAGTGGGGTAGACCATTGCGGGTTAGGGTGGTATATGGAAGGGAATCGTCTGGATATTGGTTGTGATAGGTGGGGCCAGGATTAGGGTACATGTCTCCTTTTAGGCGGACTTTAGTATATTAGGGTATTAATGATTCTTGTTTTTTGCAGAGCATTTTTCCATTTAACGTTATTTTGATTTGAGTTGAAATGGAGGTAATCATTCTGTATTTGGGCTAAAGGTGAGGGGAGTCATTAAATAGGTTTGGTGCAATGTGAGAAGAGTTTAGGGAGGAAGTATTGACAGATAAGTGGGATAGAGATGGAGAAATGTTGAGAACTATTATTGAGTCATGGTTGGATAAGAAACCAGTTGGCATAATGGTTAAGGTCTTCAACTCCCATACACAAGGTACAAGGTTCAATCCTGACCTCCGACCAATGCCTGTTTGGAGTCTGTACGTTCTCCATGTGTCTATGTGTGGTTTTTTCCCATGTCCAAAAAATATGTTAGGTGTTTCCATCTCAAACTCACCAATGAATGAAGCTGTGAGCAGACTCTACATGGTGCCCTATAGGGTGAAAAGTTGAACAACTGCTTTGGGCATCTGCTGTGGTGTGCAGTATCCTCAAGATAGGAGAACATGAATCACAGACTGTGTGCAGTGGCAGGGCTAGTCACTTGACAGTGTAAAATATAGCTCTAGGTGATTTGGTCATGTTGACTAATGTTGCCAAAATGGGCATGGGTTGAGGACCTGGCCTGCTCTGACCTTCGCCAGGACCTTGCTAACAGAAGGAGTGGTATATGTGCCCCTATTGGCTAGTGTGCGCCTGCCATAAAGCCCAGCTGCCCTGGGTCAATAAGCTACTGGACGACCGGTGTGTAGTTGCCCAGCCTGGGTTACCTGAGACAGGTCTGTTGAGCAAAAGCTGGACATAAAAGCAACCAACCTGCCAAACATGAACTGAGAATTGCTATGCTTAATGTAGCTTTACTGACAGGATACAGCTGGAAGTATGGAGGAGGACATCCTGTGTATCCAAGAGATGAGGTGGAAGGGCAGTGCAGCAAAGCCACTTGGCTTGGGATCCAGACTCTGCTACTCAGGAGGTGGACAGGATAGAAATGGTGAGACAGAGACTTCATTAGGCAGTGAGGGATATTATCAGAATTAATGACAGACTCATGGCAATCAGACTCCATTGTAATGACAGGGCAGTATTCATAATCTAAGCCAATGCCCACAGCAGGGTTGTGATAGTGATGAAAAGAGAGTGCATTCAGACAGCAGTTGCAGGATCTAATATATAAAGCAGGACAACTTGTTGATACACAAATGCACATATCTGGACAGAAGGAACAGGATATGAAGACTGTATGGGTCAACATGGGTGGGGCAACAGGAAAAGCATTTCTAGATTTCTGTCTGGCAAATGGGCTTGATAGTAGCCAACACATGGTTCAGAAGGAAAGATAAGTCATCCCCAGTGAAACAGTCATCCCACAGCATAACCACTAAGGTGCCACAATCAGCTGCAAGCAGTGGTCAGAGAAGGCTCTAAGGTCAACAGAGACCAGGCTAAAGACTTGGAAGTTGACTGGAGAGAAAGTGCAGCAGTATAAGAAATTACTTAGGGCTTTAGCACCCCAAGAAGAGGAGTAAATAGGTGGAGTTGAACAAGAATGGCAGTGCCTAAAAACAGCATATGTTAGGACTGCAGAAAAGATATATGGCCAAGCCAGGTATGGAAATAAGGTACATAAGGAAAGCTGGTGGTGGAATGCAGAAGTCCAGGAAGTCATCTAAAGAAAGAAGGAGTGCAGGAAGAAGATAGAAAAGATTGAACAGGCTTGGAGGGACTACTGGTTGGCTAACAAAGAAGCTAAGAAAGAAGTTGCAATAGCAAAGAATAGGGCATCAGAGGCACTCTACCAGCTTATGGAAAGTGAGTCATTAAGTAGAACAAGGAAACTATCAGGTTGCAAGACAAAGACAGAAAGATGAAGAAGATAGGCAGACACTCTTCATAAGGGATACCAGTAACAACCTGCTCATCAGTCCACAGGACATCAAAAGTAGATGGAAGGAGCATTCCCAACAACTTCTGAATGAAGAAAACCCAACAGAAGCTGTACTGCCCCAGAAACAACCTACGATGAGATACAGCCCCAGAAACAGCTATGATGAGAGAAGAAGAAGAGCCCACCCTAGAAGAGGTCAGAACAAATACTAAGGAAAATGAAGTCAGGGAAAGCAGCAGATGATAAAGATGCTGGGTGAGACAGGGGAGAAATGGCTCCTGAGGGTACTGATAGCAGTGTGGAGAGGAAGGTGTATCCCAGATGACTGGAGAATAAGCATACTCATGCCAGTGTACAAAAACAAAGGGGACATCAACAACTGTGGCCAGTACAGAGGCATCAAACTCCTATCACACTGCATGAAAGTTCTGGAGAGGGTGATAATCAAATATGCAGAGTAGTAGAATGTAAGATGGGAGATGAGCAATTCAGATTCACATCAGGATGCAGCACAACTGACCTGATGTTTGCAGTGAGACAGATACTTGACAAGAAGCTATAGATGAGGAGAGAGTCCAACTGGGCATTCCTAGACATATGACAAGGTCCCAAGAAAGCTTATCTGGGCAATACTGTGAGGGTTTGAATTCCCAGGAACATTGGTAGAATTAATGCAGGCTATGTACAAGGACCCAATGACTCAAGTACAAACAGTGTTTGGCCTCACAGAGGGGTTCCCAGTGGGAGTTGGTGTACACCAGGGTTCAGCTCTGAGCCCACCACTGTTCATACTGGTGATGGACTACATTAGCAAACAGGTCAGAGGGGACAGATCAACAAAGTTGCTGTATGCAGATGAAGTAGCATTACAGGCAGACTAGAACTTCAGCAAAAGATAGGAGAATGGAATGCAAAACTGAAGGCACATGGGATGAAACTAAGCACAGATAACATGGTGGTAATGACAGAAAATTGGGGAAATCAGAAGCAGTTGAGAATAGAGATAAAAGGGAAGATAGTGGAACAGGTGAACAGTTTCAAGTATCTGGGAAGGATGGTTAAGGAGAAGAAGTCTTAATGAAGAGGTCAAAGCTAGAATCAGAGGGGCTGCAGCCAACTGGCATAGAGTGTCAGGTGTAGTTATGATAGAAGAATGCCAAAGAACCTGACAAAGTAAGGTGTACAAGACAGTGGTGCGACCAGTGCTACTGTATGGTTCAGAAGCCTTGGCAGAATTGTTGAAGAAGCTAGAGGTTAGGGTTACCATATTTGGTTGTATGTAAAAGAGGACAAAAAAATATGTGCCAGCACATATTTTAAGACTAAAGACTTTTTTTTTTTTTTTTTGCTCCCTGTTAGGGTGAAGAGCAAAAAAAAAGGTCTTTAGTCTTGTCTTTAATGCATTTCTGAATTAAAGACAAGTAGCTCCGTGTTTGGGAATTTTTGATTGGCCTGTATGCCGGTATATGAGCCAATCAAAACCTCGCACAGCGGAGCCTCTTCTGTTCAATGCAGAACATCAAGCAGATCCGCATTGAACAGAACTCCGCTTTTTGATTGGCTCATATACTGGTATATGAGCCAATCGAATCCTCGCACAGCGGACCCTCTTCTGTTCAATGCAGAACATCAAGCAGTTCCACATTGAACAGAGCTCCGCATTTTGATTGGCTCATATACCGATACACAAGCCAATCAAAACCTTGCACAGTGGACCCTTTTCTGTTCAGTGCGGAACATCAAGCAGTTCCGCATTGAATAGAGCTCCACTTTTTGATTGGCTCGTATACCGGTATACGAGCCAATCAAAAACGCACACAGCGGACCCTCTTCTTTTCACTGTGGAACATCAAGCAGTTCCGCATTGAGCAGAGCTCTGTTTTTTGATTGGCTCGTATACCGGTATATGAGCCAATCAAAAAAACAAAACAAAACGGAGGAAAGACTCTGAAATAGGGATGTCTGGTTTTTGAAAATTCTGCAGTTTGTCCGGGTTTTAAAACCCAGACAAATCACAGAATTTTCAAAAACTGCCCGGACAGGAGCCCAAAAAAGAGGACGTGTCCGGGGAAACCGGGACATATAGTAACCTTACTAGAAGTGATGGAAATAAAGTGCCTGAGATGGATGGTAGGATGCACACTGTGGGACAGATGAAGAAATGAGGACATAAGAGCAGACACCAAAGTAGGTGTAGCTCCAATTGCAGAAAAGATCAAAGAGAACAGATTACAGTGGTTTGAACACATGTACAAAAAAGCAGAAGACAATCTGGTGAGGAAGATTTGGGACAGACAAGAAGAAGGTAAGAGGAAGCGATGACATCCAGCAAAGAGGTGGATGGATGGTGTGAGAGAAGATCTGTGACAGTCAGGCATGAGTGTTGAAGAAGGCAGGAGTGTGACACTGAATCGAGAGAGTAGGCGACAGTTAACACAATACCCTGACCCCATGTAGGAAAAATGGGAAAAAGGGGGGTGATAATGGTGGTGATGATGATAATGGTTGGATGAGAGATGGCTCAGTAGGAGAAGAAAAGCAGAGGATAAGCTGAAGAGTAGCACAGTTAAAGGGATATGTAGTTTATTGATGGCAGGTAGTGGGGAAGAATAAACCAAGAAGGAAGCAGGAAGTTGGAGGGCCATAGGATATTTAGTGGTGGTAGAGTCTGAAAGCTGGTAAAAAATAAGTATTTTCTATGAAAGAAGAGAGTTACATTGCCCTGGTATCTTATCTTATGTTTCTCAGCTGTAAGAAATAGAGGGGTTTGAATGGATGGAGTATAAGGTTGTAGCTAAGATAGGAAGTAGTGAGGGTTTATTTGAAGAAAGCAAAAGTTGAAATGTAAAATAATGGATTAGTACTGTTGGGGAGGAGTCTGAGCATGAATGGATGTCGTGCAAAGCAGTATGGGAAGGAAAAAGGTTGTTGGAAAATGTGTATGTGGGAAGTATAATAGTAGAGTAAAAGGGTGTGTTTGGGAATTGAGGGTAGAGTAGGGAAATGAAGTCAAGTGGAGCAAAACTAAGAGTAGCAGACTTCCCTCCCTCTCTCAGCTCAGTTATTACAGAAAACAATCAGTTTATTTCTGATGCTGGACAATTAACAAGGAGGCACAAAGCAGAATGAGCTTTCTTTCATTTACTGAATGCAGAAACCAGGTAACTAGGGAGTCTAAGTAGATGGCATGTACAGTGTAATCTACTGATCAAGAGAAAGGACAATAGGCTATTTACTAAGCGGTCCTTAGAATACAAGGACTGCTGCTTTGAGGGGAACGTTGCAGCCACTTTCCAGCACAGGGCAGGCAAGTATTTCACTAGTTACAGTTAATACCCAGCAAGGCTTTTCATGTTAGACTTGCTTACACTGCACAGTGACAATATTCTCAGCGAAAATGATCGAGAGTTGGAACTTGTGGCTGAGGTCCTTGCAGTATCGGAGTCAGGGGTGAATGAAGTGACCACAGGCTCTGAAAGGAAAGAAATGGGGTATTATAGGAGTAGAGGTATGGTAAGAAAGTTTATGAATGTAAGGTCAAAATAGGTTTAGCAGGAGGTATACTGATAGAGAAACCACAGTAATATAGTGTATAGAGCTGTGCAGAGCAAATTATCAGAACATACCACTACGCTGATAAACACAATATAACACCATTGCTTAGTAAATAGTCATTTTATTAAGCAGTACATCAAAAGACTGTTAATAGATACCATAACACCAGCAACTGAAATTAGATACATATCTGTTAAAGGACACAGAGTCAACATAAATAACCTTATCTGACTTGAATGAAGTCAATACAAATACAACACACTACCAATGTCTTTTCATTGTTCTACACAGTCTCAGAACAAATAGAAATGTAATAATACAGGACACATACCTGCACTATAAAGAAGATGGTGACTGACTGGATGTGGAGACCAAACTGAGGGGAGATTTAGCAATACATTTTGCTACACTGACTGTCCTACCCTCAGGTCAGTTATTACAGAGCTCCAGCAATATTGGAGTCAGGAGGGTGTAGATGAAGCAACTGCACTGTGAAGGAAGATGAATGTTTAAAGAATTCAGAGGATGTAAACTTGAAAGATTTGCTATAGTAAGACTTTACCATTTAAAAGAAAAGATTAAATGAGCTACATTTGTATTACATATATTATAGACTTATCAGGGATGATTTAACAAAAGTGTTTTGAACCTTATAGAAAATTGGCATCACCTTTTAATTTAAAATTCATTGATTAAAGAAAAAAATATTCACATCAGTAAATTATTTCTGTACACTGAAAATATAACTGCATTAAAGCAGAATTAGTTCTGACACACTTCTGAGACAAGTGAGAAAAATTGACTCTATACTTCAAACTGTCACTGGATAAATATTTTGAATCACATAAATATAGACCAGTTGCTGCGGATATGAGCTTGTGTATGATTCTTGCAGACAATGAAATAAATAATGAAAATACATGGAATCTTACAGCATGTTGGTTTATTTATAAAGAGTGTGATACACATACTCTGGGATTCACAAATTAATATTTTCCGTGCAGGAACAGTGTAGCTGTTCCTGCATGGAAAATGGCCGCCTTGCAATCCAGGTACTGCCGTTTTGATGTGCACAAGTGCTCTAACACTGTTCCTGCACGGAAACCCATGCAGGATGCTAATCACCTCAGTTGCTGGTGAAAAACATGAAAATGAGGTGAATTAGCGATTCACCAACCTGCTGGGTCGCCGTGCAGGAACAGTGTTAGTTGCAGAAATGTATTTGGTTACTAACCGAATACATTTCTGCAAGAAACACAATGGAGACATGCCAGCTCTCAATAAAGCATGTATTAGAGTGGTTATGCATGCCAATGGCCAAATATATGGATAAAAAATAAACTTTTATTTTTGTTGGCCAATCTCGGCCATTGAATGTGTGGGAAGTGGCATGCAAACGGGAGGGGGCAGAAAATAAAAAAAAAAAAGGAGGAAAACATGAGTATTACGGAAAACTGCATTCTGCCATTATAGTCAGTGGCATGCAGAAAGTAAATAATGGCAGTGAACAGTGGCTGCTAAGGGGGAAGGCTCATGGGTAGTCCAGTAACTAGAGGGCTTAAGGCAGTGGGTATGTTAATGGGGGGGCTTACACTGAATCACAAATTTCTTTTAAGTGTCACATTGCACCTAACCATGTAGGTGCTCTTACACCACCGTGTAGACAGGAGGAGCAACTGACATGAAAGGGGGGAGGTGTCATGCTTGCAGTAAGCACACTGGAGCTCTGTTGGCTGAGTTTCTGCTTAGCTTAGCACACCTAAGTGAGGTGGTGTGCCTGAGGCCGTATAGTCTTATTCTATGAACTGAGGAGCATGTTCATGGCCAGGGGAGGGCCATTTCTTGCTATTTACACTAGCTAAATGGGTCTGGGCAGCATGCCGAGGATTAAACAGGAAAGACCTAGGAAAAGTAAAAGGAAATAGCAGAACAAGGGGAATGCAGCAATATGGTATACTGCATACACAATGGGTCATTGAAAGCACTCATTAAAACAGCTGCCAGGTGGCTGCATAGCTGAAAATGGGAGGAGATGTAAAAAATAAAAAAATAAAGGGTAACAGCACAATAAAAGAGAAATGAAGTAGAAATCACTAATATGGGACTCTTGCAACTCACAATGGGCCAGGTAAAGCACACAATAATACAGCGGGCAGGTGGCTGCATAGCTGAAAATGGGAGGAGATGCAAAAAAAATTAAAGGGCAACAGCACAATAAAGGAGAAATGAAGTAATAATCACTAATATGGGACACTTGCAACTTACAATAGGCAGGCAAAGCACATAGTAATACAGCTGGCAGGTGGCTGCATAGCTGAAAGAGGGAGGAGATGTAAGTAAAAAATAATAATAAAAAAAAAGCAACAGCAGAATAAAGCAAGCATGCACAATTACCAGTAATGCCTCTAACACTCACAGTGGCCAAAGCAAAGCCATGAGTAATATAGCTGGCAGCTGGAATGTATCATAGACCCAATCACACAGGCAGCAGTTGCAGCACACCACTCTAAAGTATGCGGACACCTCTCTATCTGGTGTCTCCACAAACTATGCAACTTTGGAGTAAACCTGAGAATTTTAACTGACAAAATGCTAGGGGCTGCCATTGCTTGGATACATCACCATGTGCTGGAGGCTGACGGTGGTGAGGAGGATTATGCTGGCAACCACCCCAGACTCAGGAGGAGGAGAAGAGTGTTTAGAACCAGGGTAACCTACCAGGGGCTACATGACCTGGAGATGGTAGAGTGCTACAGGGTGGACAGGAACATACTTCAGCAAATTGTAGAGTTGTGCCAACCTTGCCTCACATCCAAAACGAACAAAGGGGAACTCATTCCGGTGGATACTAAGGTATGTGTAGCCTTAAGAATGCTAGCTACAGGTACTTTCCAAAGACCTACTGGGGATATCATGGGGGTGTCACAGGCATCTGCATCCAGAGTACTCCTCCAGTTCCTGGATGCCATGCTACCAAATGCCTGTGACCACATATACTTCCCCAACACCCATGAGGAATTGATCAGCAATATGCATCTCTTCCACTGTGTAGCTGAATACCTGGAGGTTCTGGGTGCCATAGACTGCACGTGCATCCACATCAAAGCACCACCAGGTGAGCAGGGTAGGGTCTACATAAACTGCAAGGGCTTCCCATCCATCAACTGTGAGGTCGTGTGCAATGCCCAGGGCATTATCATGAATGTGTGTGCTGGCAGCCCTGGCTATCACAACTCCCACATCTGGCATTCCTCACAGCTGTATCAGGGATTTGCCAGTGAGGACATCACGTATGGCCATCTGATGGGGGATGCTGATTATGCACTGGAGCCATGGATGATGACACCTATCAGAAATGCACACACACTCATGCAAGAATGCCATAATGAGGCACATGCACAAACCAGGATCATTACAGAGCATGTGTTTGGGATGCTCAAGTCATGGTTATACTGCCTGGACATATCTGGTGGAGCCTTGCAGTACTCTCCAGTCACATGTGCACACATGTTCATAGTATGTGCCATGCTACACAATATGATACTGCAGAAACAGCTGCAGCAGGAACAGGATGAGGAAGGGCCACACAGCCCCCCACCATTGCCAAGGTCCCCACAGGCACAGAAGGACTTGGATGAGGAACCCACTGAGCCAGTCCTTGTAGGCGGGTAGAGGCGTGCCCAGTATGGCCTGTCCTTGGCAAACAGGCAACGCATAGCACACAAACTGACACTATAGCCACCCAGGGACTGACACCTGTCTCTTCACGGACACACAGTAAAAAGGGATGACACACACACACATCACACTACCTGTAACTTACCATGTATAGGCAGCGTACTGTGTGCCTCCAACATAGGCAGCCCTCAAGCTCCATAAACACAACTGCCACAGGCACAAGGTAATTCAGTTACCTTAACAGTAAATTAATGTATCAGTAGGTTTTGCTAGCATATGTATGGTATTGTTGCATGCATGCAAGAGAATGGGGTGGGCTACTGGGATAGCAGATAACTGACTGCTATGTGGGACACCAGGAAATATTTGCCTAATACTGGCCTCCAAACACTATGCAGTAGTACCCAATGTGGCAAATCCTATTGCAGTATATGTATGGGGCCAACTAACTGGGGGAGGTCATAGCTCACGGCCATGGATGTCAGTGTGGGGTCCCATACCCACCCCTGAGACCCACACAGCAAGTCAGCTGTAGAAAACCAGAGAGAAATGTCTGGAAAAAGTTCCACAAATGGCAGCAATGTTGAATCACCCCCCACCCCCTACAGACCCACACAGTCATAGCACAGCATGTCTTGCAGTTGCAGTAAGGCTCTGAAGGGTAACAAGTCTGACATGCAAATGTATGCCATTAGAATCTCTCCTGTGCTCTTTACTGATATGTCTGTAGTCCCCAAGACAGGGTACAAAACTAGGTAAATGGAATAAGAATGTAAAGCAAATATCAGCACAGTCTCTGCAAATGTCTACAGCTGACAGATGTGCCCCCTCCCCCATATACCCACAGAAATGCAGTAAAATGTATATTTGCAGGGAAATAGCAGCATAACACAGATTGGTAGGGCTGTCTCAATACACATGAAAACATGTTGTATGTGTTCAATATGCAGGGGTCAATGAGCTATGTCGATGTGTGGTCAATACTGTCAGGATCTGGTCAGCATGTTCTCCTGGCTGTCATCTTGTACTGCCCTATGTACAGGCTGTCTGTCACAGGGCCATGTGCAGATAACTGCTGTGCCAATGATTATGCATGTCAGTAACACCTATTGCTCTGCCACTAACATACCTGAAAGTCAGAGTGCTATGTGGAATATACTACACATATAATGGACTTCTTGAGGGCTGTGTAGCTGAGGTGCTAGGGCTTTTGTGAATAATCATACTTCTTGGTACTGTTGCTAGTGGTCATTGTCAATATGGCTTTTGTCCTTGTTTTATGTCTGCTTTTGTATATAATGGACATGCGTGCAAAGTACAATGCATCTGCACCCACACCAATAACACAAAACCTCTGACAGCAACATGTCTGAACAAGGGCAGAAGTAAATGTGGAACAAAGGCACAATGATAGGCATGTGCGGTAAATGTTGCCTTGACATACTGAGAAAGTTGGTAGGGTTAGGGGTTTGCAGTAGTGGGAATTGTCTGAAGGTTATGTAGGCTGGCACAGTAATGTCTGTCAACATTTTGTAACATCACTGTTCAATTATACTGAAATAACTTGCCATAAAAACACATGTTTATGCAGCCTGGACAAAACCTCTAGCCAAACACCCGGACAATCTGCCAAAAAATGTACACCAGACAGGTATGGCCACACCAGGATATCACATCTCAGATTACACAGCTACCACAGAAGCAGAATATCAACAAGTTGCTGGACTATCACTCAACTGGCTGTAGCCACACCTCCCAACTGGTTTTGTTGGGCAAGAATGTACATAGCTGCTATTATAATATCAGTCTATGCATCATACGACTAGTATTCCTCTGATAAAGCACTGAGATGATTTGAGGATGTCTGACACTAGGTAATGACACAATACATTACACTGTCAAAATACAGATATATCAGAAAATGTCTGCGAAAACAAACCATTACTCCGAGGAAAGTCCTCTGTACTTCTGAGAAGTATGTAGCACTCAAAACCCTGGACTGGAGTAAACATATCTCTGGAATGGAGTCCCACTCTAACTATGCAAGGTCACACTGGGCATGCTCCTACACTTAGAGAATCACAGGACATGTTGGAACCTACATTGTTCTAAATGACTATATTGTGTAGATATATCTGTGCATACAGACAGCTATGAACAACTTAACTATCCCTGCACACACACATCAGACAGGATTACCCCCAGCTAGCTGTAGATGGCACATATGTGATATGTCCACATCTGTTGTATGTGACACACATGCAGACATATATGGCCAACAGATAACTAAATATGTCAAGCATACACACACATAGATGTGGGGAAGTGAGAGACAGACAGTGATAGACAGAAAGACACAGGGGGACAGACACAGCAGCGTGGGTCACACACATGGGTACCCTGAATGCCATGCAGTGATGTCCTGTTGTGGACAGTTGCATACTGGTTCTAAACAGTGGCACATGCAAGCATAAAAGGTGAGCCTCATTGTATAATAGTACTGAGGTTGGGGAGTTAATATCACATCACATGTGTGTGTGTGTGTGTGTGTGTGTGTGTGTGTGTGTGTGTGTGTGTGTGTGTGTGTGTGTGTGTGTGTGTCTCTCTGTAGGTCTAAGTATTAGCAGACTGTTACCACTCAGTACACTTTACATTGCCCAACTGCACAAGATCTGCTGCTGTCATTCATATTAGAAGTACTATCGGACATCTAACACCCCTATAAGCTCTGCAGCTCATGCGATAACTGTGTAACACTATAGTACAAGTAACTAGATAGGTAGGAGTTCTAAACCCAATACTGGCAACTGTGCATGTGTGACAGGTGTGTGGGCAAGACTGAGGGAGTTGTGTATTTGTTTGTTCATTTGCAGGTGAAACGGTTTTATGCCATTCCCAGCCACAACGCTTCCCACTGCCCCCACTTTATCAGTCCAGATGATGTCATTCCCTTCATCAGCAACCTTGGCCAGCTGTCAGTCCAATAATCTCAGTAGTGCGATAAACGCCTAATACTATGGTAGAAATAACTAGTTAGGCAGGGGTTCTACTCTCAAATATGGCAAATCTGTGTGTAAGTGTGTATGTTTGCAAGCAGAAGTATTTTGATATGTTTTCCACCCACTGCCGTACTTTCTCAGTCCTGCTGATGTCATTCCCTCATATCACTACCTTTGGCCAGCTCTCAGCTCAGTAAGCTCAGTAGTGTGTGTGATAACTGTGTAACACTATGGTACTAATAACTAGTTAGGTAGGGGTTCCACTCTCACATCTGGCAAATGTGCGTGTGTAAGTGTGTCTGTTTGTAGGACAATGTGCTTTGATATGTTTAACATCCACTGCCCTCCTTTGTCAGTACTGCTGATGTCATTCCCCATATCAGTACCTTTGGCCAGCTGTCAGCCCAGTAAGCTCTGTAGTGTGTGATAACTGCCTAACACTACAGTACAAATAGCTACTTAGGCAGGAGTTCTACTCTTGTATCCAGCAAATGTGTGTATGTAGTCAAAAGTATTTTGATATGTTTCCCACTCACTGTCCTACTTTATCAGTCCTGCTGATGTCATCCTTCTTATAGGTTCATAAGTGTGTAGTAGGCTAATGGCCCAGGAGCCTTTACAAGCCTAGCCCATAGAAGGGCCCTGCCATTGTGCCACCCAATGTTACCTTCCAGTGCCTGTATCAAGTAGAGCCACCGCAGTGATCCTTGGGGTGAAATGTCTATTACCTATCCACTCATCAAGACTTCTGTGAAACAGGGTCAGCTAGGTGCGCTGCATGACATGTATGGGAAGTGTATTCCAGGGCATGTGCAGTCTCTTGGTGAGGGACCTGTCCCACCCACATGTTATGTTGATTGTGGTAATGAGGTAGAAGTCTCTGCAATGTGTGATGTGGAGAGATTGGGATGTCTTCATATGTAACATTTCTAAAAGAGCTGGGTCAGACATGGCTTTGTAAGTCAAGCACAGATAGCCACTAACTAGGTGATATGACATAGAGAATAGCTGGAGTCTTCCGAGTCTGCCTGTGTAGGGCATGTGTTTAATGCCTAGAAACCTCTTTGTGAGGTACTTCTGTGGCCTCCCCAACTGTTGCAGTTGTCTAGTGAGGTACATGCCAAATGGGCCATAATACTTTATGAGTGGTCTAATGAAAGAAGACTTGACATAGATGATTACCTCTCTATTCCTGGATGCAAAACCCTTGGTAATGCGATGTGCCAGATAGAAGGAATTCCTGACCACAGTGGCAGTGTGGTGGTTGAAGGAGAAGTTGCTGTCAACCTGTGCCCCCACATCTCTTATAACGCCTACAGTGTTCATTGGGCTCCCATCGATGTGGTACTTACTGGGAACTGAGTGTTTTACCAAAGGGGATGATGATGCATTTTGTGCTGTTAAGCTTCTGGCCAAAGTTTCCACACCACTCATTCATCTCAGTGAGGCTTTTCTGTAGGATGTCTGCATCACTTGTGGAGTTAATTATGGCTCCCAGCTTGCAGTCCTCTGTAAACTTGGTCAGCCAGAGTTCCTCTGTATTGGGCTGAACTACTGAGAAGTAGATGGTGGACAGGAGACTACCCAGTACTGATCCCTGTGGGACTCCACTTGTGACTGCTTGCCAGTCTGACTTGGTGTTTGCCACTGTCACACTGTGTGTTCTGTGAACCAATTTGCAACCCACCTACTGATATAGGGGTTGATGCCTAGTTTGGTGGATTTATCAATAATTCCTGACTGAGGAATGGTATCAAAAGCCTTGGCCAGATCAAGGTAGACTCTGTGCAGTGCCTCACCATCATAACACAGCCCTAGTGACTCACTCAAAGAAGTCAACCAGGTTGAGCAGGCATGATCTGCTGTTCACAAAGCCAAACTGTGTGGGGTCCAAAGTTAGGAGATTGCCTATATCTTTGTCAGTCAGGTCTCTGATGATGCAGTCCATACCTGTACATAGTAGACTCATCAGGCTAATGGTCAATAATCCCCAAGGTCTGTAGTTGCTACCCCTTTATGGAGAGGGATGACTGTAGCAGTGCACCATTTTGGAGGGACAAAGCCTGAGGTGAGGCTGTGACTGAACAGGCACACAGATGTGTACCTTAACTATGACATGGGTGGTGTGTTCCCACTCTGCCTTACTCCCTCTTGGTCATGTCTGCAGGGCCACAGCCTGCAGACACACAGACACCTGGAGCACAAACAGAATACTTACAGCATGTCAGACTATAGGTAGCCAGTGGTACTATCAGCAATAATGCATTCTAGCTAATGAGGTGCACACACCTGTATGTGTACCCACAACATATGCAAGCAGACAGCACCTTACACAGTATTATATAGTTACACTGTACTACATTCACCCTGTGCATCAGACCCATATTAGCATGTCCCTGCATTGATGGTATGGATAACAGGGATGTGGCATAGGTATCATCATATGCACAGAATGTGGTGTCAGTTTGCTAGCAGCCTAGGCTGGGCCATATGGTTGACATCATTTGTGTGTGTGGAGGGGTATGCTGTAGGTGGCCTGGGCATAAGTGCTGTATGGGTGGTGGTGACCTGCGTGTGCTACAGATGTGTGTGTGTGTGTGTGTGTGTGTGTGTGTGTGTGTGTGTGTGTGTGGTATGTGGGTGTGTGTGTGTGTGTGTATGCACACAATCATGCCACGTGGCTGCCCTACACAGGGGTATGTTGGACAGCTGAGGACCATACATAGCAGGGTGTCCAGTTTACCGTCTCTGGCCACAGACACAGGAACTGGTCCTGCCACAGGTCTCACTGGTACCACCAGGCTCAAGGCCAGATGCAGTACTGCTGCCTGAGGGTGACTGTTGTATGCTGGATCTATGTCCCTGTCAGGACTGGCCAGGACCACGTGCCCATGACTTGCTCCAGTGTGATATGGACAGCAACGATGTAGACAGCACCCCCCCTCCGGTAGTGCTGGTGACACTGCCAGTACAGGAGTGTGAAGGGGCACAACCCTGTAGACTGTCAGCTGATGTCATTGATGACCTACGTCCACAAGGCCGATGCCCATCACCCACCACACCCTCTATCACAGACATAGCATGGTTGAGGATTGCCAGCATCTCACCCCACCGTGTATTCATCACTTCAGTATTTTGATGTGTGGCCTCAACTACGTCATGTATGTCACTGCATAAAGCAGGAAGAGTTTCAAGCACCACCCTGTGTATGTGTCTGGTGTTGCATTCACTACATGCCTATGCATCCATTACAGCCCGAAACATGCATCTGGTGACACCTGCTGTGGCATTTAAGACAGTGGCTTGATGGGCAGCAGTCCCCCTTTGGGCACCCCTGTCCATCTGCCTGTGTGGGACCTAGCAAGCACTCTGGCTATAGCTACTGGCTGCAGTCACACTTGCCATAGTCACCACACTAGCCTGTTCCATGCCACCACCTGCCAACTGTCCATTATCTGTGGCTACTGAGGACGGGGTATGTGTGGGCATTGTGACTGTGTGTGTGGGGACAGTGTCAAGTATTGTTGGATGCCAACCCATGGCACAGATTCAGCCCCTGACAAAACCACATATGCCTGATTATGACTATCATCATTGTCAGAGTCTGCAGAGACACTGACATCAGATTCTGAGCAGGAGGGACCACGACCACCATGACCACCTGTGGGGGGAAGACAACATATGTAAATTACTACCTGCTCTACAACATTTGCTACACACACACACACACACACACACACACACACACACACACACACACACACACACACACACACACACACACAAACAGGTGAGGCAGCAGCCAGGCATTACACAGATCTCACAACAGCCAAATGGTGACATTCACAACGCACTCAGACCACTACATACACACCCTGGATAGGCCCTTTACATCATGCAGTGCAGTCCTTTCCAATTAATGTCATTACTTATTTACACCTCTGTGATACATGCATACTGTTAGTAGGTGAAGGGCCTTCAAGTGGCACACACTGCAGCCATGTACACATAATTGCTGTTCACCTGTATAGCACAATGGCAACTCCTACAGAACATAATTCTCAACTGTGTATAGTGTTGCTGAATGTGTACATGTGTGGCTCATATTTCCGGTGTGTTCCTCATAAATCCTGTGTTAGTCTGACACATTACTGGGATGATCTGAAGACTGGTGTCACTAATTAATGACATATTTTGGGTTTCACACTAAAACCTGCAGTACATGTATGTTACAACAGGACCAGATACAACAACAACCTCCCAAGCTTACAGTCAATATCAGAAATGTAGACACCCCCATTAACATGCCAGGTTTGTCTGATATATGACATGAGACCACAGTAATCATGTGATAACTATTCACACCTTTACTGTGACCTATAACCTGTGCAATCCAATAGAAGAACAAGCACATTTGTTAGAGGTGACATATAGAATTTGAAATACATACAATAGGTTGGTTGCATGACTGTGCACACTCTTAAAGTACTACTTTGTTAAAGCAGCTTTGAATATGATAACAGCAGTTAGTCCTCTTGGGAAAGTGTGTATCAGCATGGCACATCTTGACTTATCAATATTTGTACACTCTCCCTGCAACTCTATCAGATTGCAAGGGCATGTCTTCTGCACAACCCTCTGCAGGGCAACCTATGGATTTTCTATTGGATGTAGGTGTGGACTGTGGCTGGGCCATTCCAAACCATGTATTGACTTGTGGTGAACACATCCATGTTTGGATATGGATGTATGGTTTGGTCATTGTTGTGTGGAAAGGTGTAATTCCTCCCCAGCTACAGCTTCCTAGTAGACACAGGAAGATTTTAGGCCAAAAGGGACTGATATTTGGTACTGTTCATAATCCCCTCCACGTTGGCTAAAGGCACACTTCTGTTTATGAACAGCAACCCCAAAGTAGGATACTGCCATCACCATGCTTCACCATGGGGACGGTGTTCTTTTGGTGATGCACAGTGATGTTAATGTGCCAAACAAACCCGTCGGTATTGTGGACAAAATGTGCAACCTTGGTCTCATTCCACCATAACACATTTCCCCACATACGTTTGGGAGGCCTGATTTATTGTTCTTGAGACATTTTGTTCTGTGTGTGACAAGGCTGTCATCTTCCAAGCCTACCCCATAGGCCAGACATGTGGAAAGTACAGCAGATTGTTGTCATATGTAGTACACAAGCAGTACTTGCCAGCGTTCCTGAAAATCCTTTACTGTTGCTGTAGGTGTCCTGGCAACTACCCTGACCAGTGTGGGTCTTGTCTTTCCATACATTTGGATTAATGTCCATTTCATTGCAATTTCACTGTTGTCCCATATTTTCACCACTGTTTGATGACTGTCTTCACTGTGTTCCATGGAATATGCAATGCTGTGTAAATGTGTGTGCACCCTTCTATGGGCTGATACCTCTCACATATGTGATTCCTTGCTGCTTTATAAGCTGTATGCTAACTATGGTTGTTGCTGTTGCAGGCAACTGAGTAAATGTTACAATAATTGTTGTAGGACAGCTGACTGTTATATGCTGTTAATCAAAGAGTCTCTGTCAGTGATGGCGGATGTGTACCCAAGAAGATGTAATGATGTCATCATATGCAAAATTTATTCACCACAGTAGTACCTTCCGCCTGGCCACATGTATGCATCCAGCTTCTTGTACATTTTTCATGTTTCATAATTGTTCCCCTAACAGATTTGTGTGTTTAATAATGGAATTGTACAGATTATAGGTCACATGAAAGTTTGTAAGGGTTTGGAATTGTGTTCTTCTGCTCTTATTTTTGTATTTCACACATACCTGCCATTGAAACAGGTGTGTGTACACCTTTTATATGGACTGTATAGCACTAAGTTATAAAATATGTCCCTAGGTTTGGCCCTTTGCACCCCCATGTTGTCAATCTTTGTCCACATTTCATGCAATGACAGGTTGTGAGGTTGTGAGATATGCCACAGATATGTGACATCTTCTGCAAGTAGGCCCCTATGAGGACCACTGTGATGCACTGCAGTTAACTGCACCACAAGTGAACATGCAGATATTGCAGAATAGCTGAGAGTAACAGGTGTGTGCATGGTCACATGCATGACCTCAGCATTACTGGGGTACTGGTGAGCCACAACAGGAAAATCACATACTCATCAGCCTCAAGCTGCTGTCCCACATGCAGACCAGAGGTACCTATGCAGTTGTGGGGAAGCAGTATTGTCTGCAGGCTCACATTTGGCAGTGTTACAAGATGAATGCTACTTTTCTGCACATGTACATCACAAGCTGTGATAGTACACGATTTGCTATCCTTCACCATAGATGTGCACTTGTGTGCATTACTAAACCCCAGCCACAAATGCAGTTTTACCAGAAATATGCATCTAGATACTCTATAGCAGACAGTATTAGTGCAACAATATTAAAATTATGTGCACTGTGGCCCTACCTGGACACTCCTCGCCTGTTGCCTGGGTGCCACCCACCTCCACGACTGGTGTTACATTTCATGGTTGTTGTGTGGGGGCTACCCCAATGTTGTTAAGGAGCTCCTCCCTTGGTCTAAGTGGGGCCTGTGTAGGTGGGCCTCCACCTGTCATGGCATGGTCCCTGGCCACAGCAGTAGCCCTCTGCTGGGCACAACATAGCAGTTCAGTTGCACGATGCCTGACCTGCTTGTATGTTCAGGCATTGTGGTCCAAGGTGTTGACTCTGTGGAGAAGTTCATCCCACAGGGTAGTCCGCTCCCGCATATTTTGGTAGGTCCGGCCACACAACACTGCATAGTGTTGCAGGATTGCTTTAGTTATTGCTGCATTCTCCTGAGCAGTGTAAGACAGTTGTCTTTGCATGGCACCTGGAAGACATAAATGGGGAAACACATCACAGGACCTCAGACATTGGCCAGAGTCATTTACAGAGCCAGAACATAAGCATTGCCTATCATCAGCTACCATGTAACACCACATCATACCCCTGTTCTATCAGCACAGTATGAACCTGTATTGCACTCCTGGTCCTGATGTATCATGTTTCCCATAATGAGGGCCAGTACATTGCATAAACAACTATTTATCATTCATGTTTGTGTAGAGGGATGACAGTGGACATCTTCCTTGCAGAAAGGATGTCAGTGGTGCTCAGGCTTTTCCAGATGACATTGTGATCTGTACTGAGAGTAGAGTATAGATATAGGAGACCCTGTAGAGGTGGAGATATGCTCTAGAGAGGAGAGGAATGAAGGTCAGCAGGACTACAACAGAATATTTGTGTGTGAATGAGAGGGTGAGTAGTGGAATGTTAAGGATGCAGGGAGTAGAGTTGGCAAAGGTGGATGACTATAAATGATTGGGATCAACATTTCAGAGTAATAACAACTGTTGAGGACAGGTGAGGATGAGAGTACAGACAAGATGGAGAGGGTGGAGAAGAGTGTCAGTACTGATTTGTGACAGACGAGTACCAGTAAAAGTGAAAGGGAAGGTCTACAACAGGGTAGTGAGACCAGCTATGTTGTATGGTTTGGAGACAGTGTCATCAACAAAAAGGCAGGAGTCAGAGTTGGACATGGCAGAGTTACAGATGTTAGGATTTGCACTGGTTGTGACAAGGGTGGACAGGAGTAGCAATGTGTATATGACAGAGTCAGCCTATGTTGGACAGTTTTGAGACAAAGCCAGAGAGACAAGATTCCATCAGTTTAGACGTGCTGCAGAGGGATGCTGAGTATATTGGGAAAAGGATGGTAAGGATGATGCTGCCAGGTGAGAGGAAAAGAGGAAGGCCTAAGATAAGGTTCCTGGATGTGGTGAGAGAGGACATGCAGGTGATTGGTGTGACAGAGCAGGATGCAGAGGACAGGCAGAAAGGGAAACAGATGATCCACTTTGGTGACCCCTAATGGGGGCAGCCAGAAGAAAAAGAAGGATGTGTTGTAATGTCAGTCTTCACAGATTTGCCAGTGATCTGCCAGATGTAACACAACTGTATGAGTAAAGAACTACAAATATGAGGCACACATATGGTCAGTGTGCATAACACTGGACAGTTTAATGGTATGAGCTCAGTATATCACATACAGTTCAACACACACATGTGCAGCAGTACTTTACTATGCAAAGACCATGTATAGGTCTCTCACATTTCTGAGACAACCAAGTATATCATGGCTGTATTCACAAGTAAGATATGGATATGTACAACATCCCAGTAGCTGGTCTAGCATTGTCACAGTCAGTATTGCTCAACACACCCTGCAGTAGTAGCCATATGTGAGCCATCCTTTCCTGTGGTGACTCAGGGGCCTGACCTATGATCTATGTCACTGCAGACAGACCGAGATGCTATGGCCATAGGTTCTGATCAGCAGTATATCAGTAGGGTAAGTCTTGTTGAGATATATATGTTAGAGTTCCTATTTTGCCTTCTTAAATACCCCCTACTGCAGTCCATTACATGCTTACTTGTTTGGCATACCTGTTTGTTTTATTCAAGTGTAGGTGGTTATGTCCTGCTTGGCTTTTATTTTTATTTTTCTTGTTTCTCTCTCTCTCTCTCTCTCTCTCTCTCTCTCACTTTCTCTCTCAAGAATGTAGGATGTACATCTGTTTTGCATAGGCAGCAGCTTGCCTTTTGTAGGTAATACTCATGAGCAGCTGATGGCCTGTGCACCAGTTGGTGTCCCCCACTCGATAATTGCATGCATGGCAGCTGTGTTGTTATACATGTAGCCAATAGCATGGCAACACACTCCTATAATTGAGTACATCATGTGAACGTTGGCCCTTTTCCTTGCCAGTGAGGAGAAGTTCATAGAGGTGTGTGAACAACAGCATCACTGAGGGTATTTGGAAATACCTCTTACAACCGAATCTGTGGAGACACGCCAACAGACTGGGGGAGGATGTTCTAGACATAGGGACAGAATGTAAGTATTGCTGTTATACATTTAGATTAATGCTAGACTAACAATGTTTGTGTGGACATGGATTTCCTTGGTGATTTTAACTCTGACAGTTTTATGTGTTTGACATAACTCTCACCTGTAGGGCTAGCCACAGAATTACCAGAATTTGGACTCCTATGTTTGGTGTGTTCCTCAGACATTTTTTGTCTTTGGAAAATCAGTAGCATACTCTGGGGATTAAATGAAAAACAAACAAAAGAGTGATATCATGGCTGAAATATAAGTCTTTAATATCAGGTAGTTTAAAACAAGATAAAATAATAGAATGAGATGAGCACTTTCAGCATAGAGCCTTCTTCAGATCTAATCTCAATCATTGAATGCAGCGTTAAATGAGGACTTTAACCAATCATTATCACCTCCTCAAGTGACGCCTCCTCAACATAGGCTTAAGGAGAAGTAACTAATTCAATCCTGGATGTGTATCAGCCCTTACATTGGCTATCCATTTGCTCACTTCAAGTTTAGTAAATTCCTTAATATTTCCTCCTCTTGGATTACAATATACCCATTGCAGTGCCATAAACCGAAAATCATGTCCAGGATTTGAAATTATATGTTTACTTAGGGCATTAGTTGATATTTCTAATATCTCTCAAATGTGCTTGAATTCGAGTTTTTAATGGGCAGTTGGTTTTGCCCACATAAAAACTTGCACATAGCATACACTTCCCCACATAGACTATATTATTAGTCTAACAATCAACATAGGCTCTAGTTGTATAATGTCGACCTGTAACAAGATGTTCAAAATGTCCATCAAATACTATATAACTACTATACAACTAACTGCAACGTCCACATTTAAATGTACCTGATTTACTTGTCACAGGGATGTTTCTCTGGGGAATTGAGTCCTTGCAGAGTTGGTTGAATTGGTTGTGGTTATGCACTTTCACACCGGTGTCTGATTTTCAGTGCTGTGGCATCCCTGTAGTGCATGATATATTTGCCAATACATGTGTAATTCCCCCTAGCAGATTTGGGTTGGTGTTTTGTCAGTCTGACTGTAGTTTGGACAGTGCTTGGTGACATGCTTAGCAGTTGAGTGTAGTTTCCCTAATGTGATGTTATGTCCAGATATTTGCAGGACTTATTGTTGCCTGGCCCCCATAAGTGTTGTGTATTTCTGACACATCAGTGGGCTGATGTGAGGATTTCAGTCACTAACTAGTGGGAAGTAATTGAGTATTGGACTTGTGCTATTTCAGTCAATATATGTTAGGACAGACATGAGGGTGTTACTGCAACAACTGTGTCAGCTTATCTACTCCAGTATTTCAGATATGTCCCTATTTCCATGGCTTTCTCCCCCTACTTTGTCAGGCCTGACCCAGGTTCATTGCACTAAGGGGTTCTGAACCTACATCGGGACTGTCTGGATTGTTGTAGTATGTCCAGGTTTATTGCTCATATTTCTGGTCTGTTCCACAGATGCATTATTTTCATATCCCTGGTAAATCACTGTGATGATTTGAGGATTTCTGACAGTAAATGATGACATACATTTCAGTTTCAGAACTCACATCCTTCAGAACATGTATACTGAAACAAACCCTGTCACTCTGGCAACATTCTACATTTATAAGAGCAATATTTGAAATATGTCCCTAGTTTTCTCTCATTGTCCACCCATTTTATACGCATGCTTACACTCGCACTAATTCTTTAAAAGAAAAGAGAAAGGAGTGATAAGAAAGTGATGGAAAAGGGGCATGCAGAGGAAAGAACAATATGAAAGATAGCTACTGATGTGTAGAATGAGTGTACAGAAAGTCCATAGCTGTCAGTTTCTTATACAGCAATAGCGGTGCATTTGTACAGAATTTGGAGGTAAATTTGGACACTCAAACCCCAGAGAAAGGGGTGAGGACAACAGAAATGTGTTGTTAAAACTGCTAAGCATAGCTGGGCATTGCTAACCATTGCTCACAGCTCATTCTCATCATATACCATGCTAATGACTTCATTTAGTATGTGTATATGATTTCCAGTATACGACATGGCTGTATGTGCTTTCATTACAGTAGCAAGGGATGTAACTATACTGTATGGGACACATGTATACATGGGCGTTTTCACATGTTATATGCACTCACACATCCATTCACATGTTATATGCACTCACACATCCATGTTACACCAGCTACACTACCTTGGGTGACAAAAATGACTTACCACATATTTTAATATGAACATAGTACTTTTAACACTGCTTTCCCATGTACATTTGCTTGTTGTATTATTCAAACCATTTATGCCTGCATGCAAAGCTGGGACTCTCACCACTACACTATCTTGGTTTGTGGATTTGAGCTGTATATTTTTATTTCTCACCTATTAGATATTATTATTATATTACTATATTAAAGGGTGAGTATTGAGGATTTTTGGCCATGTCATTGAGGACTGCTGTCATGACATGATGGCATACATTTCAATTTCAGACTTGCAACCTTATGAACATTAATGCTAATGCATAACCTGCCAGATTTTCACAGAATGCCCAGATGTTTGGACCATACTTTTGTTCAGTTCCACAATGTATTTCTATTTGTCTGGTAAATCATGATGATAATCCAGGGATTTATGTCAATAAATAAATGACATGATATTTCAGTTTCCATCCTCATATCCTTCAGTAGTCGTCTGCTGAAACACGCATTATTGCTGTAACACGTCTTCACTTGTAACAGCGATTTTTGAGATATGTCCATATATGTGCCCCCCCTTTACAGCCTTTGTACAGGTTCTTTGCACTAACAGGTTGAGAGGGATGGTTCTCAGGTATAACTGCACTGCATGTTATATACATACATATATGTATATTTATATATATATATATATATATATATATATATATATATATATATATATATATATATATATATACACGTGTGTGTGTACATGTGTGTGTGTGTGTTTGTCTATATATAACATACAAAAGGTTCCACAAAGCTTTCTCCCTAATCTTGTATCCCTCTATTGCATATGTTTGAAAAAGTAACATTACTTCGCACAGCTTAAATGGTGTAGTGATACATTACTCTGTAGTGGTCAGGGGCATGGGTTCAACACTTGGGACTGCTGTTTTTTTTTTTTTTTTTATTAATGTTAAATGACCCAAATGCAGGATATGTTTGTTAAGGCACTACAAATCATCACAGCTCACATGATATAGTGACATTTTGCTGTGATTGTAGAGGACAGCATCCCAGGTCCATGACTTGGCAGAGCTGATTATTTTGTTGCTGGGTAGAACAACGTCTGATGGATATGGACTGATTAAGGCACATTTAAGTATATTATACTTATAATGTTATATTTAAGCAATAACTCGTAGCTGGGTGTGGGTAATGCTGGATTTACTCACGGTTGGTGTGGTTTGGTCATGAGGGCGAAGCCCGAGTGACCAAACAAAGCCAACTGTGGGTAGATCCAGCATTGCCCACATCCATCCGTGGGTTATTGCTATTATACAATGACATTATGAATAATGTCATTGTATAATGCCTCCATGCTGCCCTTCCACGGTTTTCCAGTATCGTGCGGCATTTCTGATGTACTGCGCATGCGTAAGGGACATGTTCACATGCTTACGCAGTACATCAATGCTGTGCAGAGGTGGCAACAGAGATAGGAAGACCTACATTGCTTTTTTAAACATATCTTGGTATGGTATACGAGTTGAGGAATTCGTATAACATAATGAGATATATTAAAAAAGCAAAGGAGCTCTTCCTTTCTCTGTTGAAAGGAAGAAGGAAGATCTCCATTGCATTTTTTATGATATGTTAAAAAAAGCAATGGAGATCTTTGTTTCTCCACTGCTATCTCAGCAGAAAAAAAAAACAAAGAACAAGAGATATACAGATGGAAAAATTCCAGGCAACTGGACCTTTTTCCATTAGTATACTCTTGGATTTACAATGTGCACTGTGTTTGGGCTGGCCAATTAGCATGCTCGTTTTTGTATGTTAATGGCCAGTCATTCTATAATATAAAATAATATTTACATGCACATCATTTCATGTTTACCTTCCATGACATCCCCGATGTGCTTTCATTACATTATATTCATGTCACTATACTGTATGGGCACATGTGTTTATATGGAGGCTTCACATCTTTTCTACACTGACATCTTACTTTTGGAACTGCTACACTACCCTGGTTGACAAAAAAATATTCGCTACATAATTTAAGTTTACTAAAATAATTTTGCCACTACTTTCACATGGGAAAATAAGTTGCCTGTCTTGGGGCTCAAACCACAAACATCTGCATGCAAAGGCGTAATTCTAACCACAATACTACCTTGGCTTGGGCTTTTCACCTGTCTATTTTCATTTAGCTCCTATGGGATGTTTAAGCTATGTTGAGGGGACGGCTATAATGTACACGCCCACTTAGCTACACTTAAACATTCCTTAGGGTATTACAAATAAGTATATATTATTATTATATTTTTAGGTTATATGGGTGTGTATTGTGTTGTTCTGACAACTACTTGGGACTGTATTCGTGAAATACTGGCACTGATTGGGCTTTCCGGCTTCTATGTGTGTTTCATGCTGATGCATGACATGTTCTCTATTAATTTTGTCTGTTTGTGGGGCTGTGCTTGTGTTTTTTAACTGCTTTTTATATGTTGGGAATGTATCCCCTGTTATGTGTGCATTTGCACACATTTCCTGCTTTTGCAGGATGCAAAGTGTCATACGGTGCTTTAGCAGTACAGGGGTGTATCACAGAAGCTGTGACACACCCCCTGTATTGCTTTATTCTTGCCATTTTAATTTCAGTGTCAGTCTTTCTAAGATTAGTGAGGAGTGTAGAAGAATAGAGAAGTGTTGAGATGAGGTGTGTTCGTGCAATTGTGGCCTTTGTGCTTTTTGTGAGAAATTATTTCTGTATAAAACACCCATTTTTTTGTGAACCTTCTTTGTGGTAAGGGAGATGTAGATATCAAATTTCATGTTACAATCAATCTCTACCCTTAGTAATTTGGTATGAGTGATAGGGGAGATAGTAGTTTGATTTTTGGATATGATATTAAATAGAAGGGTAGGTAATGTGTTTGCCATGCTTCAATAGAAAGAAAAGAGGCTTGTATTTGTTATTTATCATTCAGACTATACTCAAAGGTAACACACAACCGTGTGCTGAACTAGATGTAAACAGAATCACCTGTACAGAGCTGAAGAATATAGCAAAACTACTAGCTGAAAAATTTAGCTCCAGTTTCACCCTGTTGTCTCCCTAGACCATAAATCCCCAGCTATCACTAGCAAACAAGTCCTCACTGTGCTCTCCAAAGCAAAAATACTGCATCTATGGACCCAAATAATATCCCAGGTTGACTCCTGAATAGCATGAAACATGACCTATCTGATCACTTAGGGTCCTTGTGTAAGCCTTCAAACAGGCTTTATGCCTAAGGCTAGAGGAATGCAACAGTATCCCTCTGCACAATGGTGGGCCATCTACTGACCCAGATAATTACAGACCTATACATCTGACAAGCCTCATATGTAAGGTTATAGAAAGCATTATCATGGATATTTTCAATAAACACATAGGAAATCTTCAGACACCATTTCCAACACAGGATGGATTTGTTAAGGGCATATCATACCTACTGAATCTGGTAGACTTCTTCAAGAAATTTATGAAACACCACACGCTTGACTAGAACACAAAATTATACAATAAAAATGATCAAATAACAAATTTCCAAAGATAAATAGTTAAATAATAATTAACCTCATTGTTTATTGTACAATGCTAACTCTCTAGGCCACATATTATTATATATCCATGATCACAAATTTTAAATGTTATTATAATTAAACATATATATAATATCCCATTCAATTAAATGATCAATTAACAATTTGTATATTAGATATATAAACTAATCATTACACAATTGTTTAAGAGTAAACTATTAAACTATAAAAATAAGGCCATTCCTATTCAATAAACAATTAACAAAACATATAAAATATATATATAATAACAGTAATAATATAAAGTAAAAAGCTAAAAATTTGTAAAGACTGCTTGGTCTTTTTGTGATAAAAGTGAAAGGCTTTTTTTAAACCATATTATAAAAAGAAAAAAAAAACCAGATAAGTTTAAAAAGAAAAAACTTTAACCAGCAAACTTTTATAAAAACAATAAAAACTGGACAGGAACAGAAAGTTAAATTTTTATTTTAAAAAGAGTTTTTTATATATTTTTAAAAAAAATTTTCTATTAAACATAAATTAAACAAAGTTTTTTTAAAAAAATGTTAAAAAAAAAAAATCAAAGAAAAAAACTAAAACACAATTCAAACCTTTCAACCCTATCCTAAATCAATTATTTTAAACCCTATCCTATTTCATTAAAAAAAAACAACATTTGTATAAAACGAAAAATGTTTCCGAAAAATCGGATAAAAACAAAAAAAAGCCAAAAAACTCCTTTTGCTCCCATCAGTTCTGCTTTGGGGATGGTGGGCCCCTCTAAAAAAGGAAAAATTTAATGAAGTGGTCAGGGTAAGAAAGGAGGAAAATGGCTAATGCTTTGTTGTTGCCATTATTTGCTAATGCTTGGTTCATGTCATGAGTTGAACATGTGAACAAAAAGGTCTGGTCAGGGTGAATTTTTCAACCAAATGAAATAGGTAAGGAGTGGTCACATGTTTGTATCCAATGTTCATGTTCATGAGTATAAATAATGGCATTGATTTATTTTTATATTCTGTCCTACAAAACTACGCTTGAACGAAACAAAATGAAATCAATAAGGCATGCAACCACATTTTTCATTCCCCTTTTGATTACATTGAAAGCTGATTTTGACTCTAATAACAAATCTTGAAGGTTTGCCTTCTGAACAGTGATTTTTTTAGTTCATTTAGGCCTTTACCTTTGGTCATTTTTCAAACTCTCTCTTTTTTTTTTTATTGATGTTTTTTTTTGTCTCTTGACCTCATGGCCTTTAGCCCAAAAAACTAAATATTCTCCAAGGTCTTCCAATTCCAATCTTTTTAATTTGTCCTTGAGTTCAAGTCTCTCTAATAATTGTTTGAAATGGCCAGACTCTTTTTTGATTACCCTCTCTGATCAATACTCAAAATGAATTGGGCCATCCTCCCTCAATTGTTATTCTCTTATTATCCTCCCTCATTTCAATTACCCTCATTCTCCCAAATAAAATGGCTGCCCTCCCCAACGATCCCTTCCTTGACAACTTCTCTTGATTGTATGGGAAACTTCCATGTCCCTAAATCATTTGGAACAAAGGTGGGTTTTCTAAATTGTTGGGAAATCTGGGTTCTAAAGATAGGGATCTCCTTTCTATTAAGGATGTGTCCTTTCTGGTTTGTTAATCTTTTGATGTATGGGGTGGGAACATCCAAAAAAAAAGTGAATTCCAATACTGTCTATGAAGTCGATATAAGAAATAAAAAGTTCCATCATTAAGAAAAACATCCGGATGGTCCAAATATGTTGTTTCATTACATTCTACTATGATATCGGGGATTTATATTGAAGTATGATTCCATTAACTATCCACATTGTTTTGCAATAGTTATACCATTGCAATTACATGGCAAGGGGCCACCCATGGCAATCCCATGAGTTTGAAGACAAAAAATGTTGTTTGAACTTAGCATTTGTTGTTAAAGAATTTCATCCAATTGTTTGTAATTACCATTCCCTAGTATTCGCTGAAATCAAACTTCCATTCTGTTTCTACCTGACAGTCCATGACAGTGTATAACCCTTTTGGTGTCAAAACCAATAAAATCATTCGTGGAACCACACAAGCGGAATCCAATTGGATTTTCTTCCAATTCCAATGTTCTGCAATTTGTGGCAAATTTCCCGTAAGAAGAGGTTCTGAGGTAAAAACCCCTTTCCACTAAATTGGAATCCCTGAATTGAACCTTAGTCTTCACAATCTAAAAGGAGGGTGGGTCCAAGTCGGAGTGATGATTCTTGGGTCAACCAAAACAGGATCTCAAATGCTAATATCAAATGTGTAATTTGGGTGTATATTGTTTTGTGTCTCTGTGTCCACAAATCATCTAAAACTCCTCCTCTAAAGTCTTCTTGGATTTTTTAACAATGTAATGCTTAATTACATTGCTGCTGCATCTAAATGTTGATCTATTTTGAGACCATTTTATATTCTCATACATTAATAAGTCCATGAGAATAAGCCCCTATTTTTGTGATGTATTTGTTCCTCTGATGTTGCAATCATTAAGCATTGAAATAGATACAATATCCCTTAGCTCTTACCTGTATTTAGTGTTAGACCTGTCCTTAGTGTGTGCTTTTTTTCTATTTCACATCTTTTTTCCATAGTTCACAGATTTGAAAAAATCCTTAAAGTACCTATCAAGGGGAAACCTTGCCTAATTTTTAGGTCTTAGAGAGCTTTACTTCTGACGATAGTACCCAACAATATAGCTAACATAAATTAACAAGTTAACATTTAAGAGTGATGGAGTATAGGTTGAACATGAGGGTTTGTCTTCAGCCCTTAGCAAGAGCCCTTAGCAAAAACTCACACAACATGTATCACAGTATATGAGTAGCATAATTGTAGATTTTAAAGTCCCTGTGGAATTAGAAAGAATGGATGGCCCATTTTGCACCAAGATTTAAAACAAAAAAATGGCCAAATTCAGCGCATTTTCATCATTGTTTGGTTTGTCATTGTTGTTTAAGGTGCCTTCTCCATTTTCCCTGGTCCTTGATTTTCTCTCCTTTGTTTGCTGCTGTTCATGTTGCTGTTGTCACTTGTTTGACTGGTTGAACCGGACCTGTTGCTGGTTCCTGTTGACCGTCCACATTATTTCCTTTCCTCCTGAACTGGAAAATATCGGCCTTGTTTATTTCCTTTCCTATTCCCATCCCAAATTATTCTGCCTACTTTTCATTATTACCGTTCCCTTGTTCTGCCTTGTGTTCTCATGTTGTTGTTGTGTGAATTATTAAGGAATGTAACTGTAATTTTTGAATTCTCCATTTTTAGTCTCATTAACCCCGGGGTGGAGGTAAGCTTTATGGTTTCCATAGCTTTTGGTCAGTGGTGGTCTCCATTTTTTTAATCTATTATTATTTTCTTGGCAATTTATATTTTACAATATAGATATCTATGACTTGATGCTATATGAATCTCAAAATATAAAATCTGCAAAAAATAAAGGTTTCCAACTTGGTTAGAAAGGTTTGGTCCTCTCAGCTGTATACCAATAAATAAAGCGCTCCATAAACTCCATAAACTCAAAAGCAAAAAGGTCAAAGTCTGTCCTTGTGACTTGTGTTGTTTATCAAAGTTTATCAAGCCTGCTCGCCATCGCCATTGACTATTAAAGGGACTATACACTCTTATATCTAAGAAAAAGAAAACCTCAGCTTTCTGCAGCTTTCAGCAGCTTTAATTTCACATCAAATTCATTTTTTCAAAAATGTAATGTAGGAATGGAGAAATGCTTTGTCACCCTATTTTTGTTTTTGTACCCCCTTATTTTGTGCTTGGTGAAAAAATCCCTTTGGACAGACAAAAACAAAAGACAGACTTTTTTAAAAAAATTGTTGTGGAATAAAATGGAATGGATGATATGATTGATTAGTTTAGTTTACCATTCACAATTAACAATTTATATTTATATATTTAACAACTCAACAACTGATTAATTTGATCTGAATGGGATGGATATATAAAAGAACGTGTGGTGTATATAAAATTGTGTTGATGATGGATCTGGGGGGGAGATTTCTCTGCCAAAAGCCTTATCTTAATAAATAATATTGTGGTCCTTTATTGGAGTTGCAGAATTTGTGTTCCAGGTTTCCAGTTCCAGCCTGTTCGCTATTGCCACTTTAACTTTTTCACTAGTTTGGTTTATCTTGGTTTTTGGTTCTTCAAGAAATTTACCAAATCTATGAATGTGGGAAAATGATACACACTGTCAGTCTTGACTTGGCCAAAGCATTCAACACTATTCCTCTTTCAGGTATTTGACAAACTGATGAAACTAGCAGTAAACCCATATGTCACACCCATTGGATAGCCAACTAGCCAACAGATAGGACACAGGAAATCAGGATAGGAGACTGTACTTCCACAAAAAGGCCAGTCACCAGTGGAGTCCCACAGGACTCATTGCATCTGTTTTTCAGAAGTCAAAGCTAATGTTCAAGGCCTCTGGTTAACCAAGGTTGCAGATGACTGTAAGTCTCAGCTAGAGTACAGAGTCCACAAAAGACACTGTTAACCTCCAAGAGGGTTTGTTGCAACTTATAATTGGTGCTAGAGCCATGATCTAAAACTAAATGATAAAAAAAATGCACGACAGTATGTTTTGGAAAGTTGGCCTACCTGGAAATTATGACATAGAAAATACACCCCTAAAGGTAGACCAAGTAGTTAGGGACTTGGGAATATATGTAGGCAGCGACTTGCCTTTGATCACCATATGTTTACTGTTGTAAGGAAATCATTCTATATTGCTCGATTCATTAGCAAGAGTATGGCATCCAAGTCCAAAGATGCCACTATCCTGCTGTGCTTAGGCCTTATTAGACCACTCATAGAGTACAATACTAAAACCTGAGCACTGTAGCATTCCATGCAGGGTATAAACTGTAGCAAGCAGTTTCCTACAGTTTAAAAGAGAAAATATTTCTTTTCTTTTCTTAAAATGTGAGGAAGACGAGTCAGAGCAAGGTACAGAAATAGGACTTGACTGGCTCCTGTATTTCAGGACCCCCAGGGCCTGATTGCAGACTTTTTTTTTTTTTTTTTGCTCTTCCATTGAAGAGCTGGGACAGGAGGGGGTGTTTTGTTTCTACCCATCTAGGTGGTGTGCTAGTAGATGGAGCAAACTTTTTTTGCTGTTCATTTGAAGAGCTGAGAGGGTGGAGGACTTGCCTGTGGGACCAGTACAGGGCATTGGTTGAGATAGCCACACTTTTGCTTATAAGCCATCATCTGATCCAGTACTGAGGTACTTGTTGTACATCAACAAGTCTAACAGCAATAGAATTTCCTGATCCAAAGACCTAAACCTCATTTGTAATGTAAACAGAAAATGTTAGAGGGACAAATATGTGTCTCAGAGACCGTCCATGTTTTGGAATAGGCTTCCCATCCATGTGAAGCAGAGTTCATCCCTCTTCCTATTCAAATGTAACCTGGACCAGTGGATGGGAAATCACAAAATTATCCCTGGACTTGCACCTTTCTTATTGGACAGAGGCAGCTTGTAACTGCTCTGATGCATAATCACAGCTATATGGCTCAGAGTAACTCATCCTGTCATTTATACATCAAAATACATGACTTCATTTAAAAAGGCCTCTTGGAGTAAAACAGGCTACAGGTCGGTTAAACATTCAGTGTTATTTCTTGGTGTACTACAGATTCTGTATAAAATAGTTCCTATAGGCATATGTTTAGTAGCAAACTTATGGCCTAATGACTTTCTAGAAGCCTGATTACTTTTGTCACGTTTTGAAATGTCTACGTACCAGTGTATTTGTTAATGTTTCTTAAAAGTGTGAAGGTATTGGCATTGTTAGAGTGGCAGGAAAGTTCTGTTCAATAACAAGAGAGTTCTTGAATGATAAATCTAACAGATTTCCTGCTGTTGTTAATATATATTTTAAGGTTAATTGCCTTTGTATGCATATTGGTCCTCCAGCTAGTAAGATACAGAGAGGGGAGGTCTAAAAATGTAGAGGGTCTTTTATGGCCCAGAAAACAAGGCATTAATCCCTCAGAGGAAGGCACATGATATTAAGAAGAGTAACCACTTTTGAAGTCTGTCTGAGTATAATAGTTTGCCAAACCCATCTGTACTGCTGGTGAGGAACGTTAGCAGCCTCTGCATGTGAAGCAGCTGTTTGGTCAAAAGACTGCAGAAAGGGCATCATATTATCTAATTGAGTGAAGGAGTGAGATATACAGTAAAGAAATGATGTTCCCAACATGACCTATAATCCCAATGAGTGTCACATGGGTCAAGCTGAATTCCTTTATCACCATGGCAACCAGCTGGTCAAAGGTGAGATCAATGCCCATGATTGTACCTAGGTCCTTAATTAAATAAGATCCTTAATAATATAATTTGCCTTATGTAGGTATCCATCAGTACAGTAGGAAGCACAAACCACCTGCTTTCCTAAAGATTTGGTATGCTACTTCTGTTAACCTTGTTTTTAGTTTTGATTTTGTGCAGCACTTTCTGGAGAACAGATTGTCTAAGGGGGAAAAAAAGAGAGTAATCAACAGTGTACTCCCTGAGACAGAGGTTATTGTTTTCAGATATGCATCAGAAAGGAAGCTGGCAAAGAGAGCTACACTGAGAGCTGATCCCTGTCATACCACAGTGGTAATTTCAGCTCATGAGGAAAGTCAACCAACCACCACAACCAACTGGATTTTACTGGAAAGAGTTGTCAGTCTAACTAACTATACATGTGCTGTCTTTCATAATACTGAGTTTATGATTCCACTATGCAAGACAGTGCTGAAAGCATTCACAAAGTCAGGGAAGCTATGCATACTTAAAACCTCCTCAGAGTCATCTATAATCTCCTAAAATAGGTAAACAACTGTATTAGGTCATGTCCTTCCCTTAACACATCTGTACTGGTTCATATTTAAAAGCAGAATATGACCTATGTCCCTGTGAACAAGTACTATAAGAATTATTTCCATAACATCGGTAAGGCTGGCGGGTCTACAGTGCCATAGTTAGTCATAGATTCCTTGTGTATATGAACCACTGGGGCCTTCTGCCACAGTCTGGGGAGAAAAGCATGTAGAAAGGCATTTGGGATTTACTATATTATATTGTGTACCAATGAGGAAACTTATTTGGCTATCAGGATCTATGGAACTGATGTACTTAATTTTGTCTGAAGCTGCTTCAATCTGATGGAGATATGATTTGAGAGACACTCTAAGTCTTGAATAGTAATGTTCTTACCTGCAGGATTTTATACTGGTAGAGTTGAAATTTACTTGTGAGGATATTGATGATGACTTGTGGTTCAGAGTGTATTACAGCATTAATTTTTAGGCCATTGCAATTATAAGTATTCCTTCTAAACATTTTGATGTAGCTGTAGAACATATTATCTTCTTCCATTTTACATTCCAGGCATAAGCTCACAGGGATACTTGGATATGTGGATTGCCTTTGTTAGTACTTTTTGGACTAATCTAAGCTTGTTTTTAAATGTTGACGTCTGGTACCATGTGTGTGTGTGCTATACAGAATATTGTCCTTTAATAGTAAAGAAAGTTTATCCTATAGTTCTATAAAAAGGGGGTTGGTCTTAAATCCCCCACTGAATTTGTACCTAAGGGAGATAAAGCTGATGATGCAGTTATCCAGGAAGTAATGGATTTCATTGTAACTGTTAATGGCTGACATAGTGGGGAATTCAGGGTTTGATTCCATTTGGTATTGGCAAGGACATCATTAATTAGGGGATAGTCACTTCTGCAGAAATCCCTAAATGTAGAGGTGTTGCACACAGCATTGGCTTTTTTGAAGAAAAACATCATGTTATCACAGTATGATTTGATAAGAAAATGGGTGATGTCAGGATCTGAGCAAAGTGATGGCATGTTGGTCAAAATAATTTTCAGAATATTGTCCACATTTTTATTCACCAATTGTTCCAGATAATCAGAATGAGTGAAAACATGATGAAGTCACCAGTAATAAACTGCATTATTGTAACTACTAGTATTATTAAATATATGACGTATTATTTGTGTCCTTTCTGTGTCACAGATGCAGTTACAACCAGTTACATGATTATTAGTGCTATTGACATTTACAAATCTTCACGTTTACCTCTGCTTTATGATTTATGTTAAGCAAACTTGCACTGAAACATTTAAGGATATAGGAAGACACACCCTTCTAGTCTTATATGGTCCAAAGGGGTTGAAAGCATTAAACCTAGAACTTGAGGGAAGCTAGAGATTACCTTAAACCATGTTTCAGCATTAGCACAGATTCCCCAAACTTTCCATAGTCAGACAAGCCTGAAGACCACATATCTCATTTAGATCTTGGGAAATGTACAATGTGCTATAGTCCATTCTCGCCTTCATTCTTACACTTGGAACTATTGGGTTCGAGCCGAACCTCGGCTGTGACTCGGCAATTCACTAGCTCAAAGTCTTCTGGTTGGCTCGTGGCAAGGTGGTATCCCATCATGCACCACAGACATATCCCAGATCTCGTTTGCTGCTTGTTGAGCTCAGATGTGCTTCTTCTTGGCCGTGGCTAAGTGAAAAATTTTTCTACTTGTTATTCCATTTATAACTTTAAAAAAAAAAAAAAGTTGTATTCAGTCTACTTAGTGAGGGTTTACAGTCTGGTGTCTGTTTAAAACCTTGTGTGACTTTGTTTGCTCTGTTTTCTGTTTTTTGATAGGCCTGTTGTTGTGTATCCCTGCATCGCTTTTAGTCCTGCTTGCTATTTCGACTTTGCCTAATTGTTGTTTCCTTTCTAAACTATTTTCAGCAATGGCTATACCCGTTTATGTGAATACTCACTAAATAGACACAAAGGACCACAAGCCCTCTGACTTTAAAAAATGTACCAAGTGCGCCCAAAAAATGTCCCTGACAGATGGGCATACTATTTGCGTATACTGCTTAGGTGCTATTCACCTTCAAGAATCTTGCTCCTTTTGCCATGCTTTAGCCCTCGAGTCCTTCAAGAGAGAAAGAACAAACTCATTTTGAAAGGCCTCTTAAAGCATTCTTTCAAGAATGAATTGGTTTCTTCTTCCTCCTCTAGTTCTAAGTCACCATCTTCTAAAAAAGACAAAGTTAAAACTACAAAAAGGCGGTCTCCCACTCACTTGGTGTCATCGGAAATGCCAGAGAAAATTGCCAAATTGACTACTTCCTCTTCGGCTCCACTGGTTTCAGTGCCAACAGAGGTTATTGATGTGGAACAATCAGTTTTGGTTCCAAGGGTTACGGACCCGATAACTGAGTCTGTGTCTTGGAGCCGGTCAGCTGATCTTCAGCAGGTCTCTCCAACACTCAGATTGCCTATATTTTAGTGGTCTAGGTCCCCCACTTTATCCTCCAGGTTCTCAAGGAGCCTTTCTGATGAGGACATTGAGAGAGTGGTGCTCAGACTCCTCAAGACTTTGACACTAGCAAATTTACTTTTGGCTCCATCCCAATCAGTTCTGGAGCCTACTGAGCCCATTCACCCTGTCACTGTTCCTCCTCCGAGCCACTCCGGCATATCGGAGCCAGACAGTGCCACTTGCTCTTGAAAGGTCAGTTCTAGCTACCTTGGTTGGTCTCTCAGTTCCGATATCTGCTCCGACCCCTTTGGTGCTGTCTGTGGGGTCTAGGGTCCTAAGCTCTCTGGTCAGGCCCGAGGGGGACGCTTGGACCCGAACTTCTTCAGTTCTGAGCTTACCTCTTGGTGCTTCGGCGTGGGTGAGTTTGGACCTCACGTCTGTCTCAGAGCCTATCTCCTCGGCACCGAGGACTGCCTCTGCACCTTCAGAGTGGGGGGCATCCTCCGAGCTGGGAGGGTTGGCCTTCAGGGTGATGAGGAGTGTTCTGTCAAAGTCTTCAGTTCCAGTTAGGAGCACCGACACTCTTCCCCCTAAAGTGCCAACCTCAGTCTCAGCAACTTCTCTCATCCAGCACAGCAGAGACTCGCAGCCTCAGGAACTCTACATGAGTGGTTTCCAGTCTTCCCGAGATCTCCCCAAAATATCCTTCTGAGGAGCCCCCTTGGAAGAAAACTTGTAAGAGGAAGCATGTTGACTCCCCCGATGAGTCCATTACATCAGACACTGACCTCGAGGAGTCAGAAGGGTCCCCCAAGTCGTCCTCTGATGATATCTCCTTCGCAGATATCCTTGAGATCCTGAAACAGAGAGGTGGCTGGCCCACCACCTCCCCTTCTGATGAGGAGTCAGTGTACCTAAAGGCTTTCAGGTCTCAACCTTCCATCTCCACCTTTTGATGAACCCCTGGATCTAGTGAGTTGGAATGTGTGGGAATCTCCTGATACTGTGGAACCAGTTCCTAGAAGACCTAATAAATTCTTATCAGCACCTCAGGACAAAGACTTTCTCACCAAAGGAGTGCCAGTAGATGCCATGGTGGTGGCAGCAGCCACCAAAAAGGAACTTGTTGAAACAACTTCCTAAACCGTCCATCCATCGAACAAGGAGTCTCAAACGATGGATAGGTATGGGAAACGTGTCTTTTCTTCAGTGGCTTTTACACTCAGATCACTGAACTACCTATCTCATTTCACTAGGCTCCAGAGAGATCTCCTAAAGGAGCTGGGAGATACTCTCCAAGGTAACATATCTGAAGTGGTATCTGATAAGCTTAATGCACAGATGTCTACCTTAAATTCTATTGTTAACTCCTCCATAAGGCTGATATCTTATGCAGTGGATGGAGCAGGTAGGGCAGCGGGTTCAGGAGTTTCTCTTAGAAGACACTCCTGAATGTGCTTGTGTAATTTTGCAGAGGCCTTTAAGTCTACATTTACCAATGCCCCCTTTGATGGGTCTTCATTGTTTGGACCTAAGGTAAAGGACACACTCACCAGGTGTGAACAGGAAGGGAAAACCCTGTCTGCCATGGGAGTTCATTTTTCCATTCCTTCTAGACCCTATCCCAAGGGGCAGAGGGGTGGAAGGATGTGGTTCAAGAAGTCATGGAGGTTTTGCCAGGATGCACAGGGTGATTCCTTCTCCAGAGGCAGGGGAGAAGGAAATAATGGTAGATGTCACCCTAGAGGTAGGGGAGGCCTGCAGATTCAGGGAGACCATGATTCCTTTTGTGGTTGTCCCTACCAGTGCTCCTGAAAGGAGGCCTGACTGTGCATCTCTGGAGCCAGTTGAGGGACATATATCCTTGTACCTAGAAGCCTGGTGTGATATCACTCAAGACAAGTGGTTGCTAAGGATAATTACCAGAGGATACTGTATTCCCTTCTCTTTCCCTCCTCCTCAGATGAGAAGAATCCCGGATGTTCCACCCAATCACAGGGGTTCAGCAACTTTAGAAATCCAGAAGTTGCTTGAAAAGAGAGTCATCCAACCCGTCCCTGCAGACCAAGTAGGATTAGGGACTTACTCCAGATTCTTTTTGGTGCCAAAATGAACAGGGGACTTGAGACCCATCTTGGATCTCAGCAAGTTGAACGAATCTGTAGAGAAGTCCAAGTTCCGAATGGTCACGTTGCAGTCGATACTCCTACTGTTAGGGAAAGACATTTGGATGTGCTCCATAGATCTCCAAGATGCATACTACCACATCAAAATGACAGAGCATCAAGGAGTCACTTATGCTTCCAGCTGGGGGCCAGTCATTACCAGTTTCGCACCCTGCCCTTTGTTCTCACCACAGCTTCAGGGTATTCACCAAATACATGACAGTGGTAATGGCTCACTTGAGATGCCGTGGATTCCAAGTGCTTCCATACCTGGATGACTGGCTCCTGACTGCCACCACCAGGCATCTACTATTACAGGCCAGGGACGCCACCATTATGACTTGCTTGCAGCTAGGAATTACAATAAACTGGCAAAAATCTGCATTGTTGCCCTCTCAGCATGTGAATTTCATTGGCGCTGAAATAAATACTGTCACAATGAGGGCTTACCTCCCTGTAGAGAGAGTCCAGAATCTCAGGTAACAAATTTGAAGTCTACTTCCACAGCGGAAAGCAAAAGCAAAGATGGTACTCAAATTGTTAGGGACAATGGCCTCTACAATAACATTAATCCCTTTAACCAGACTGCACACGAGGGTTCTGCAGTGGTTACTTTTTGCCCAATGGTAACTGCAGCAAATACCTCTTTCTCACTCCATCCTGATAACAGAATCATGCAAACAGGATCTTTGTTGGTGGACCCAGTCCAGCCATCTGACCACAGGCAGACCATTTGTTCTGTCTCCCCCGTCACCACTGTGACCACGGATGCCTCCCAGATAAGGTGGGGGGGGCATTATCTAGGGAGAACAGTCCAAGGCACGTGGCAGGAACTTGAGGCTCATTTGCATATCAATGTCTTGGAGATGAGAACAGTGCTTCTGGTGTTGCAAGCACTTCACAGCTTTCTCCCTCTAGAGAGGATTATGATCCACTCGGACAATATGTCGGTGGTATGGTACATAAACAAACAAGGAGGGACCAAATCTTATCCCCTTTGCAGAGAGGCCCTTCGAGTCTGGGAGTGTACAGTGTCTTCCCAACATTTGCTGGTCGCAGTGCACATTCCAGGGAAAACCAACATGATAGCCGACCGGCTCAGCAGGGCTATTCTGATGCCTCATGAGTGGTCTCTGAATCCACACATTGCGGAACAGTTTTTTTGCAGATGAGGACAGCCTTGCTGCAATCTCTTCACCACTGTTTTGAATGCCAAATGCAGCAACTACTTCACCCTGATCCCCCCAAAGGGGGAGACACCCAGAGAATGCACTCATTCATGATTGGCCCTTCTTTATGCCTTCCCACCTTTTCCTCTGGTATCAAAGGTAATTCAGAAAGCAAAATCCTTGGGAAGCAAGATGATCCTCATTGCTCCTTACTGCCCTTGTCAGATTTGGTTCCCCTTCCTCAGGCTACACCTAATGGATGAACCTTGGACCCTGGACCCACTTCCAGATTTACTGATGCACATGTCAGGGGTGTCCCATCCCTCTCTCCACACCCTCAAATTGACAGCGTGGCTGCTCTGATTCCATCCCTAGTCAGGCTTCATGACTTTTCTCCTGATGTGCATATTCTGACATCTTCGCACAAACCTTCAGCAAGGAAGATTTACGCCAGTAAGTGGAAAAGGTTTTCCTTCTGGGCTCATGACAAAAACCTCAATCCTTATACAGCCCCCATCTCTGCGATCTTGGAGTTTCTTACATAACTGTTCCATCAAGGTTCAGCCACTGCCACTACTAAGGTTCAGCTGGCAGCTATTTCTACCTTTCATTTGGCTAATGATCCTAACCTTATGGTGCATAGATTGTGTAGAGATTTCCTTAAAGGGGCCACATTATTATGACCCCCTGTTATGGACCCTGTGGCACCCTGGGATTTGAATTTTGTACTTCAAAAGCTTACTTTACATCCCTTTGAACCTTCAGCAACTTGTGACCTCAAATTTATTTCATGGAAAACCATACTTTTAGTGGCCATTACATCTGCAAGGAGGGTCTCAGAACTGCAAGCCCTCTCTATGAAGCCTCCTTATTTGGTATTTCACAGAGACAAGGTTTCTTTATGGACCAGCCCTTCATTTGTTCCTAAGGTCTCTTCTCAGGTCAATATTAATCAATCCATTGAACTACCTGTCTTTTTCCCTAATTTTTCTAACAAGACAGAGTACAAATTTCATCAACTTGACGTTCATAGACAATTGCAATTTTATCTCCATAGAACCAAGAGTTTCAGAAGGTCAGACCAATTGTTTATTTCCTTTTCACATGCAAGGAAGGGTTTACCAGTCTCAAAACCCACTTTATCACACTGGATTTCAAGCTGCATTTCATTCATTTATTTGTGAAGTGGCAAAGATCTCCCCTTTAAGGTGAAAGCCTACTCTACCAGATCTGTTTCTATCTCAGTAGCTTTTCAAGCAAAGATTCCCATGGATAACATTTGTGCAGCAGCAACATGGGCTACACCTCATACATTTGTAACTCACTACAAATTGGACATGGCTTCCAGGAACAGATCTTCCTTTGGTTCCACATTACTCAGGAGCATTTTCCCATGAGCCACCCAAGATAAAGGTGCTAGGGACGCTGTCCCAAGTGTAAGAATGAAGGCATGATAGGAATACAGAACATAAAGAAGTTATGTACTCACCATAATGTTCCATGTTTGTAGTCCATCTCGCCCTTCATTCTTACTATCCCACCCTTCTGCCCCCTCCTTTGAGGACCTGGGGGAATTGTGATTATTGTTTTATCTCTATGTTGAAACCTTTCTCCATGGTTTGTTCTTTGTCTCTATATATTTTACTACTTGCAGCAAACAAGATCTGGGATATGTCTGCAGTGCATGATGGGATACATCCTTGCCACGAGCCAACCAGAAGACTTTGAGCTAGAGAACTGCTGAGTCAGAGCCAAGGTTCAGCTCTAAACCCAAGAGTTGCAAGTGTAAGAATGAAGGGCGAGATGGACTACAAACATGGAATGTTATGGTGAGTACATAACTTCTTTTCCAGAGGGGTTGCCGTCAATAACATAATTCTTTTTATTATATTCATTAATGTTGAACATCCAGTAATTCTAATTTGCTTACAAATGCATGAGGATGTTGCAAATTTCCTTTTCAAGAAATATGTCCCCTGAGGAGAGAAATGAACCCTTATGGGGAGAAGTGAAGGCCATAAATGACAAAGAATTCTGAACTTACCTTGTATAGATACACAATGACTCTGCCTTGAAAAGCACCAGCTGCAAAGCTAGTTATTAGAGACAGTTATTTCTGTAAATCCATGTGCACTATTTAGAGATGGCAGGATCTCACTCAACACATGGGTTTTTCCTGTAGCAGTAAGTGCTGTAGAGTGCGCTGCCATATCACTTGAAATCTGCATGAAAGTAGAATGCCCACACTGTTCGCCACCACATGAACAATGAATGGCAAGGTCAAAGTTACCCTTAGTATCCTGAATGTTTTGGACATCTCCCTTATTTTGACATTGGGGAGACAGATGCTGTATTTAATTTCTTAACCAACTTAATGTAGTGCCCTGTTTCACCAGAGACAATGGCAATGCTAGGAGTGACAAGTATCTGTAACAACATTAAGGGTATGCAGATGCTGTAAGTGGTTTTGTATACAAGCCATGCTCATTTAAGTGTTAAGCAAATCTGCATGAGTAAGGGCTTATTTACAGGAATGTGTGAATAAAAATGTTCTATGCATTGCTCAGAGATTATGATGGTTAACCCTATGAGTATTTCAGAGACAACTCTAAGGGGAAGTTGTAAAATATTATTATCAGGAGACCAGACAGACTCTGTACTACTGCATCCGTTAATATTTATATGTATTAGTACAAATTATTGTCAAACAGTTAATACTGTCAGAGTTATTTCAATTCTATTATAACACGGCTAGGCACAAAGACATGACTGATGTACACTCAGTCATAGATGTCACTAAAGAGTGAAAAATACTGTCCAGTTTATATACTCTTTTAAATGTCAAACAATGTTATTTTAATGTCCTTGTGACTTTTCTTCTGGTTTCTGTTTGTATCATGAAAATGTCCATTGGTTATTTCTAGCCTGGACAGTTTCTTTTGAAATGATAGATATTTTTGTTTTATGCCCTTCTTTGGTTATTTTTTTCCTTGCTGTATCTGAAGACTTCACAAAAAGTCACTCCACATCATCTTTGCATCATTTGAAGTGTCTGTATTTTATTTCATTTATTACTGCATCTGAAAGCTCACAGAAAGTCCCTGTTGATTAACTTCCTTTTTTCTATAACAAGATGCCATTTACAGTAAGCCCACAGCTATATGTTATTAATATCTAAGCATATCTCAACATTTACAAGAAAGCTTTTTTAATAAAAGGTCATCATTTACCTGTTCTTGCAAAGCAAGCCATATTATTTTGAAAACTGCTGTTTTTCTTTACTGCACATACAGTATAATTTTGGGGAAATCATTTTGATTTATATAATCTCTATCAATTCCCCCTTTTTAATTAAAACCAAGAAAATTGTAAGACAATTTACAACACAGTACGATCTTCAGTACTTTGAATCCCTTGGTGTATTTCAACATACGGATCCCTTGCATTCAATGCTATCTCTTCATACAATGTTACATTACCAATGGCTGTTACCTGATTAATACTTTTATTAACACAAATCTTAACACACATGCAAACTGTTGTAATTAAGCAGATAATGACGATAGGAGCAATTAATGCAGAAATTATAGTACCCCATCATCCTGAAAACAATCCACTTAGCCAGTAGTTAAACTAGCTAAGCATGTTTTAATTTTGCAGGTGTCAGACACATAGCCATTATTACTTATCTATTCTTAACTGATTTCATGCTTGCTTAAGCAAGCTGTCCGCCTTGCAGTTACACAGAAGCATTTATTTCAAAATCCTGTCAAGTTAACCCTTGTTTACAAGGCAAAACCTTGTATTAGAAACAAGCATATTTCTTTTGCATTGCAGCATACATTTAATTTCATTATTGCTTTTGGAAAAGAATATTTAAAACATCAATTTACAGGAAAATGTGATCCTCTGTACTTAATAGCCTTTCTTCATTGTTAACAACAGTTACTTGTTTGACAGTTTTATAACACATCTCTTCTGTTATGTCTGAGATAGCTCCATAAGTTGCATTTGCTAAAATGTTTATCAACTTTGAAACTTTCCATATTGCCTTAGTGGCACCATACCAGTGAAAAAGATTCAGCCCCTGAAATAACACCATTTCCTATGTCCAGCTGTTTTAAAATCTTTCCCTATTTTTTTATCATGAACCTCCCTCTTTTTCTGATGATTTTTTTACTATGCCCTCTGGTAATGTGTGAGTGATTCTCATTATTGGAACCGCATACTCTATGTAACAGAATTTCTCCTCGTTCATCTTTTCATTAAAAGAAGTATTATGTGTTAACTCCCATGCTGTTTTTATTTTATACTTAAGCTTTTTCACATGATCAGAGTTGGTGTAAAGTAGCAACCCTGACTGTCCCTTTCTTTTGAAAGCAGAGTATCCCTTTTTTCTATTTTTATCAATTGTAAATGTTTTTTTTTTAATGGCTGATTGTTTTACAACTCTATTTTAAAGGGTCTATATTAGATCACCGAATGCTTAAAAAAGTGAACGGTGATTAATCGACCCTATGTAAGCGAAAGCTTACAATTTCGAGCTGTCAGAACAGCGACTTTTTTCCTAGGGAAATATAATCGCTGTTCCAACAAAATAAATAAATAAAATACTTTAAACATTACATTAAGTGGGGGGCTTCGCCCCCAACACCCTCATGAGGGGGGCTGCGCCCCCCACCCCCTACTTAAATATACCAACTCTGAGACCACACTACAGTGCTGAAAATGGCAAAGTAACAAAACGGCCAAGCAAATTCTTTCCTGGGGAAAGAATTTGCTTAAAAGCTGCTTCGATATTTTGCCATTTCAGGCTTTTGAGTTTGACCAAGACGCATTCGAAAAAATGCATCTTCAGTCTTCTAATAGGGAACCTTTTTAAAAGATTCTTTAAACATAAAACCTGTATGTGTAGCCTGTACAGAGACTGCATGTAATGGCCTTTTCCCTCTGTAAGGAATGTGGTTAAAAACCCAATAATTTGACTTATGTGCCTTTGCAAACAAATTTTGCATGTCCAAAAATATATTGAAATCAGGTATTCGATCATGATGTCCCTGTTCTCATGATTTATTATATCTGAGTATCTCTCCCCCATTTTTTCTTTGCAACTGTTTTATTTACATTTGCTTCTGTATGTACATTTTTTTAGATTGCCTTGTCCTGTCCATAGATTGCTATTATAGAAACAAATCTAAACTTTCCTAAGACTGTTAACAGACTGTTACTGTACTGATACTGTTTGATTGTTATTAACTTACACTGATTTTTATGAACCAACATGGTGTGCTGCTTTTGCTTGGATTTTTATTACCTGAAAAATGCTATTTGTCTAAGTTTTTATTAAGTTTGTTAATGACTCTGTACTTCTACCTGTATATATTCCTGTGTATTATTCCCAGGATGGCAGTTACACCAGTCTGACTAATGATGTTCTTGCTGTACTAGTTTGTTTACAAGACTGTTTGCTGTTATATTTTATGTAAGACATTTTTTGAAAATATGACATTACAGTCATTGTTTTTTACCAATATTGATCTTGTTTGCTGTATGCATAAGCTGCCTTTGGAGACATAGTGCACTTTTAATGGCTGGGGGTGTTGACCCTCTCTTGTTACCATAGAACCTTTTGTCATTTAGGATTTGTTATAGTTACTGCCTTAAATGTTACTGTATTTGCAGATGTAGCTGTGGACACATAACCAACATTTAATTGCACTGTTTAGTTTTGCATATACCATTTGCATTACTGTAAATGTATTTACTGTATCTGTATTAACTTTAACTTTACACTGTGTCTGTATTAACTTTACTCTGCGTCTGTATGTCTGTCTGTAGGTTATTTCTGTGTTTATTTTGAATTCATCCTGGCTTATTAAACCAGTAAAGTAATATTTATTTTTATGTCTTTTCCTGTCTCTTTTGTTTAATTAATTTACATTGAGTTTAAAAGATCCCTGTACTTTGCTGCAAACTGATAACATGTGTTCCATTAATTTACTGCTTTAATGACTATTGACTGCCATGATCTGGGTTATAGGGAGGATTATTCCCATATTCTACTGGTCATAATTTACCATTTTTATTATACTGTTAGTGTTTGTAATTACCCTTTTCAGTAAGGCAAGGGGTTTGTCCTTCCTTCTGTTTATTGCTTACCTCCTTTTTCTGTGTACCCTGATGTTTGCAGGTTATTTGCATATATGCTCTTCTATTTAGGATTTACATTTTTCCATTGCTGTATACACCCTTTCATATCCTCTCCCGCCTCTTTGGGGATTAGATATTGCTTCTGAAAAGGAGGAATGTAATCTGAAGGATTACCTACACTCAGTGCTACTGGTAACGTGACACAGTCTGTCTTTGATGTAGCCCATAAGGGCTGAAATTGTGATTTGATTTGCTCCCATTTATCCTGCAGTTGTGAATGTCTCTTGGTAATGTCTTTCTTATAGTTACTTACATCAGTTACAAAGCAAGGAAATTGCTGAGTTGTATCCCAACTGTCTTTCGCTGTGGCAGATCATAAAACCTTGTTATTGAAATCAATTATCATTCCCAGTTTGCCGAGAATATCAACCCCAAGGATTGTTGTTCTACAACTGGAATTCATAAGAAATATACCCTGTATTGAAGATCCATTTTCTGTGAAATATATTTTAACTGGCTTACTGCTTATGGCCATGCAAGTGCTGCCATCAAAGCCTTGAATGTAAGATTTTTTGAACTGATTTACAGATAACTTGTTTGTTAGTGACTGAGACTTCTGCCCCTGTATCAAGTAGGATATCTTTCCATAGTATCCCCTCCACCCATACATCCACTAATGGGCATCCATCCTTTCCACATTTAAAATTTGCAAGAAAGGTTACTTGGAGGGGAACACCCCTAATCAGTATCATATTCATTCTGATTTGTTTTCCTGAGTATGTCTCTGACTACGCAGATGGCATATTCTGTTCCCTGTCGACTGTTATGTCTTCCCTGTCTAATGTGTACTTTGTACTTTCAAGTTCACATTTTAATTCCTGACTTGCATCATGTATGGGATTATATGGTGTTTTTCTTTTGTGTATTCCACAGGGTATACTTTATTTTTTTTTGTATCCCTCTGTGTTTGTTGCTGTGACTGATTCTGTCAATGTATTTTCTTTATCTCGATTTCTTTCTCTATTTTGGGGTTTTGAAGAAGCAATATTATCTGCATAGATACCCTTTTGTATTTGACTTTCCTTCCATCTTTTATAATATGGACAATCCTGTTTAATGTGGCCTATTTTCTTACAAGTAAACATATCACCTGTTTTTCTGAACTTGGTTGTGTATCTATTTCTACCCCTGATGGAGCAGAAGCTGCTTGTGTTCCCCCTGTGTTTGTTCTTTTATCAGACCATGTATTACATCCCCTTCCTTTTCCCATGTAGTCTACAAGCTGTTTTTGTACACTTCCTATGTGCATCTGCAATACTGCGTACTTCTTTTAAACTGTCTAACACTCTGGCTTCTCTCTTGCTCCAGGTGGAGTTTGAGATGTGTAATCTCGGAGTCTGTATCTATCTGTCTGGCAGAAACTGATTTTAAAGCTGCATCTGCATTTTGCAGAATGTTATTAACCGTCTGACGGAATTGTTTGAACATACCATTTTGCCTGACCAAAACATTATTTTATTTGTTGCTGTCATGCTATTTAGACTGTCTGTCTGATCATTTTCAGATAGTGTTTTAAATGGTGGAAACTGGCATTACCTTGTCTGTATGTTTAAAACAGTTATGTGAGTCTAGACACTCACCACTTTCAGCTGCTTGCTTTGCTTTGACATCTGCCAAAGCATTTACTGTAGCCTCTTATGTATGACATTTTTTATGTGTTTTGATTTTGATAATACTAAACTTTCCCTGTAAATCATTTTGGGAATCAATGCCTATAACTCCCATAGTACTGGAGCATGTTTTAGGGGCTTGCCAACAATGTCGACGAATCCCCTTTTGACCCAAACTGGCATGTGTAAATGCAAAAAAAAAACATTTAAATAAAGCATCATTTCAAATAGACCACACAGTGTATGTCAACCATTGTTTAAATGCCAACAAATTGAAACAACATTCCTTTCTTGTCTTGCCACTGTGGCATAGACTGCAATAAACAAGACTATTGATATATATCAGCAAGAGAAATAACTGTCATTTCTGCTGAACCCTGTCCAATGTTAATTGGTGTATTTTGTACCCGTTGTAAACCTTGCTGGGCTTTTTGTAACTGTCTTGTCAGATTAACCTCTGTAGTTTGTGCCCTTAGTAAATGGTGTTGGGCTCTATCTGATTGTTACATTAAACCAGAGAAATGTCATTATGTAAAGTAGAGTCTGTTCCTCTAAATGGCATTATTGTCCCTTACTACTGTCCCTAGGGAAATTTTGAAAAGCTGTGAAAACCTTTTCTTTAAAAGGTTAATATTAATAGCACACTTTATTATGTTAGAACTTTTTTCTTTTTGTGCATTTGCAATATTTGCTATAAATAACATTTTTATGTAGTCTATTACATTACCGACAATAATTGCATACACTTGTACTGTATGAGATTTAGGTGACTACAGAAGGTACATTTAACTGTTGTATATGTGAAGAACTAATAATGCTAGAATCAAACAGATTGTTTATCAGAGTAGGATATATTCAGTCCATGTCTGAACTGTCTGCAAACAGCTACAGTTAACTTTGAACCTGACATCACTCTTAAGTATTCAACTGCAGTACCACCTTTAACATTCTTGTAAGAAAAGTGCAGTCCGGGTCTGAACTGTCTGCAAACAGCTACAGTTAACTTTGAACCTAACATCACTCTTAAGTATTCAACTGCGGTACCACCTTTAACATTCTTGTAAGAAAAGCGCAGTCTGGGTCTGAACTGTCTGCAAACAGCTACAGTTAACTTTGAACCTAACATCATTCTTAAGTATTCAACTGCGGTACCACCTTTAACATTCTTGTAAGAAAAGCGCAGTCTGGGTCTGAACTGTCTGCAAACAGCTACAGTTAACTTTGAACCTAACATCACTCTTAAGTATTCAACTGCAGTACCACCTTTAACATTCTTGTAAGAAAAGCGCAGTCCGGGTCTGAACTGTCTGCAAACAGCTACAGTTAACTTTGAACCTAACATCACTCTTAAGTATTCAACTGCGGTACCACCTTTAACATTCTTGAAAGAAAAGCCCAGTCCGGGTCTGAACTGTCTGCAAACAGCTACAGTTAACTTTGAACCTAACATCACTCTTAAGTATTCAACTGCGGTACCACCTTTAACATTCTTGTAAGAAAAGCGCAGTCCAGGTCTGGACTGTCTGCAAACAGCTACAGTTAACTTTGAGTATGTGTCTACCTGTTTGAGCCAATATTCATTTTCCCCTGGAGAGCACTCTGCTTTGGTTGTAAGCAGCCCCCCCACCACACACACACACACACACACACACACACACACACACACACACACACACACACACACACACACACACACACACACACACACACACACACACACACACACACACACACACACACACACACACACACACACACACACACACACACACACACACACACACACACACACACACACATCTTCCACTTTCTCTTATTCCCTTCTGTTAGCAAATAGTATCCATAACTGATCAATACTGTGTGTTTGTAAATTTAAACTATGACCACAGTAGCCTACTGATACAAGGTTATTCTGTTTTTCCACCTGAGAAACTAAGAAATGACTTACAGTTTCAGAGCAGTCCTTGGTCAATTGTGATTGTTTCTTAACACATACTTGTATTTGCTTTGTGATTGTTTCCAGCCCCTCATATGAGCAACTAACAGGGTCTCTACCCGCTTCGCTCCCCACCCTGCCCCCTATTTCCTCCCGCCCCTGGTGGTCCCACCTTTATTGCACTCAAACCCCTCCCATCTTTCTAATAGCCAACCACAGCACTAACCCAACACTACCTCCTCCATCTTCCCACTACTATCACACCTCCTCAACTAACATGTACAAGCATACCTTTCCTATGCTCACTGCATGCACTCTCCTTGCATATCTTACATCCTACCAAAGCTCCATCATTCCCCCACTCAACCACTACCACTGTACTACTACTCACACCACCACTCATGTCTCACCCACACTCAGCTCCCCTCCCACCAGCTCAAGAACCATCCCTATGCACCCCCCATATATTCTACCAACTATATTACTCAAACATAAAGCATCCCTACAACTTAATATAGTTACCCTCCCACCATACCTATTACCCACAGAGCACAATCATAAAGTTTCCCTTATAAACAAACATATTCAAAAACTGAGAAAACTAATAATCTCATGCTTATCAAAACTAGCCCTAAGTGGAGACATCCACCCCAACCCTGGCCCTACCATCTCCAACCCCAATCTTCATAATCAGACTAGAAACCACAACTTCTCCCATATTACAGTCAATAGAAAGCCAAGTGACTTCCTTCTACTATGCCTAAATATTAGAAGTATATCCAACAAAGTCCATGAACTCCATGCCACCATAGACTTGCACTCCCCAGATATAGTCATCCTGACAGAAACCTGGCTAAAACCTCACATTACCAGTGAGCAAATACTCCCTACAGGTTACGGCATACTAAGAGTAGACCAGCTAAACAAAAAAGGAGGTGGTGTAGCTATAATATTTAAACAGCATCTAAACATCCAGATCTTAAAATCATCAGCTCCACAAATAGGCAATGAAGAAATAATATATACCAACCTCAAAATTAACCAAAACAAAACCATCAACATAATTGGATGCTACTTTCCACCTGGCCAAAACATCCCTCCCCTAGAAAACCTCCTCAGCTGGTCTACCCACCATCCCCCAAGAAACTATCATCTTAGGTGATTTCAATATTGACTGGCAATCCTGTTCTGGCAACAATCCAACCCATCATGTACACCTAAACGGCTTCACTCAACTAGCCCAGTCACCAACCAGGATAAATAAAAACTCCACCAAGCACACTACCCTGGATTGGATACTAGTCAGTAAGAGCCCCCAGTCATATATAACAGGCTGCTTATCAGATAGCCTCAGTGATCACTCCCCAACATTCCTACTCAAAAAATACCTATACCAAGCTAAACCTGTCATCTACCGTCAAATACGTAAAAAACTAAACTTTAACCCACTCACATTCATCTCATCCCTCAAAGAATGTAACTGGCATCCTCTAAAGTACCTCAGTCTAGATGATGCAGTTGAATTTTTAATACTACCTTCCTGAACATCCTTAATTACCATGCCCCCATAAGATTCTCCAGAACCAAAGCACAACCCTCCCCATGGCTACAGAAAACCACTAAGTCAGAAATGAAAAACAGGGATAAAGCCTGGGTGCACTGGTGCAAAACCAAAACCCCCTCAGCTAGACAGAAATTCCTAGAACTATGCAATAGAGTCAAAAAGCTAATAAAACAGGACAAATCCCAATACTACCAGTCTGCCCTAGACTCCTCACAACACAGCCCCAAACAATTCTGGTCCTCCATAAACTCCATCCTCCACCCAGGTAAAGTCAGTACCCCTCCTCCTAACATCTCTCACTCCTCAGAAAATATTGCTACCTCATTCAACACACACTTCACCCAAACCATACTATCACTAGCTAAACAACACAACAACTCCCCCCCCAACCCACACCTTCAACTAGTAATCTCCCCACTGCCTTCTCTTTTTCTCCTGTACCTACCTCCAACATAAAAAAACTCTTAACTAAACTTAAACCCACCAAATTAGCAGCAGACAACCTCCCAAGTGAATACCTACAAATTGCAGCTGATGCTCTGGCCTACCCAGTATCCATCTTGATTAACCGATCTCTGTCAGAAAGTTACGTTCCCACACTGTGGAAAGTCTCACATATAATTCCCCTCCACAGAACTAACCAATTACCACCCCAAAGCTATTCTCTCTCCACTCTCCAAAATGCTAGAGAGATGCATACACTCTCAGGTCTCAGACTACCTCCTTACTAACAACCTCCTTTCCAGTACTCAGCATGGTTTCTGACCAAACCATAGCACCACCACTGCCTTACTCTCCTTTACTAACACTATCCTTCAGCATGGCTATCTCTCCTCTGCTACTTTCCTAGACCTATCTAAAGCATTTGACATGGTCCCACACAAACAACTTATCTCTGTCCTCAATAACCTATCCTTCTCACAATCGGTCACCAACTGGTTTCAGAGTTACCTGTCTGACCGCCAACAATCCCTTGTTTGGCAGAAAGACATATCTCCCTAACTACCTGTCTCCATAGGGGTTCCCAAAGGATCCATCCTTGGACCCCTACACTTCTTTGTTTACACCAATAATCTAGCCTCTGCCACCAAACATGGCACACTCATACAATACGCAGATGACTCGACCATCATCTGCTCAGCCCAGTCCCTACCAAAACTGCAAAAAGTCACACAGGAAGCCTTTTCCTCTGTTGAAACATGGTTATCCGATGCCCGATTAATACTCAACCCAAACAAAACTAAACTACTCATCTTCCAACCCACCAAACATACTCAAAACAACTCTCACTTTAACATCAGAACAAAAGACAACACCACTATATATACCCAACTGAACACACCAAATTGCTAGGAGTGGAAATAGACAATAAACTAAAATTTGACATTCACATATCCATGACTATAAAAAAAGTCCACAAAAAACTAGGAGCGTTATACAGAAATAAGCAATTTCTCACCAAAGCAGCAAAGATTTCAATAGCAAATTCCCACCTTATCTCCACCCTACTTTATGCCTCTCCAATATATACCAACCTAAGGCAATAAGACCTGCTACAACAAAATCGCCAAATTCGCCACAGGGGCATCCTACCGTAGTCACCACTGTCTCTCACTTGCTGAACTGGGCTGGCTTGAACTCCCTCAACTCCTTCAGTGGTATCAAATCTCACTCGCCCACAAACTAGTAAACCATCCACTAAATGTCTCATCCCTCCAGAATCTACTCCAACCCTATCGCACCACCAGACCACTAAGATCCAGCAGCAAAAATCACTTGCAGATCACTAAAGCCAATAACTCTGCTGTTGAAGCACTATTCTCTTGCGCCATAGCCAAATTATGGAACTCACTTCCACCCACAATTACCTCCATACCATCATGCACTCACTTCAAAACTTTACTAAAAGCGCAACTAAAAACATGCTGGCTATGCCCTTGCAAGTCCCACTCTAATATCATCCACCCCATCCAACCACTACCTTTCTTTCCACTCCACTAACTACCTTGATTATAGCAAGCTCAGATGCTCATAAGCCAGTACTTATTATACAGCGCAAACTTCTTCTTCTTGTAACATTTGTTAATGTCTGGTATGCACTTCACAGATAAAGATTTTAGTTGTCTACTGATGTACTATGTTCTTCATCTGTAAATATGTTGTAAGTAATTGCTATGTAAATTGTTAATCACTATGTACTCCAATGTAAATACTGTCTGTTTATTTTAACTGTGGAGCTTTTCTCCCCGGGCCTCTGCTGAAAATGGACATACGTCCAGTCGGACACTCCCGGTCAACAAATTTAAATAAATAAATAAAATATATCTTATGGTATGGCTTACATACTAGACTCTTGTGACAAGGTAGACATAAGTTTGGAAAATTACTTCCACAGAAAAAAACAGTCTTTATGAATTGTTGTATATTTTGTGTATGGATTATAAGCATTTATGCATTTGCAAACACAACTGTTATCTAAATTCTGAACATTAAACATTTCAGATTTACATTTTATGTCTAACACAGAAGGTTTAAACAATGTAAATTTATATACACAATATGTGGGCATTGTAAAGTTAACTTTCTGTACTGGCATCCATGTTGCAACTGTGAAGAATTTGCTGTATTTTGCATAGATGACAAACAGGTGATCAGGCTGAAGTCACTAAGAAGACATGGTGTCCTTCAATAGAAGAATTGATGGTGGAACGTCGCAGGACAGTTTCTATGGCATCACTCTGTATCCACCAATGAAGTGCTGGAACTGCTGATCTGCTGATGCACTGGAACTGTCAATCTGTTGAACTCATGGAAAATTTAAGGCCTTTATGAAAAATTAACTGTAGGTAACGAATAAAAAAGGTTACGGCCAGTGGGCTAGGCTCACCACTGTAAAATATTATTATCAGGAGACCAGACAGACACCGTATGACTGCATCTGTTAATATTTATTTGTACTAGTACAAATTCTTGCCAAACAGTTAATACTGCCAGAGTTATTTCAATTCTGACATGGCAAGACACAAAGAAATGACTGCTGTACACTCAGTCATAGACGTCACTAAAGAGTGAAAAATACTGTCCAGTTTATATACTTTTTTAAATGTCAAACAATGTTATTTTTAATGTCCCTGTGACTTGTTCTTCTAGTTTCTGTTTGTATCATGAAAAAGTCCATTGGACAGTTTCTGTTGAAATGACAAATGTTATTTTTGTTTTATGTCCTTCTTTGGTTATTTTCTTCCTTGCTGTATCTGAAGACTTCACAAAACGTCTCTCCACATCATCTTTGCGTCACTTGAAGTGTCTGTATTTTATTTCATTTATTTCTGCATCTGAAAGCTCACAGAAAGTCCCTGTTGACACCATATGATTGAATTGTTGAAAAGTTCGAACATTTTAAAGAAGATCTCCATACAGTGTGGAATGGGAAGATTTTTCTTTTCTGCACTGTAGCTCGATCTCGGAGTTGGTATATTTAAAGAGCAGGGGGTGGAGAGGGGCACAGCTCCCCATGTTGGGGGTGGAGGGGATATTGCCCCTTGCTTAAAATGTTCAGGTAGGTTATTTGTGTAGTTTTTTTTTTATTATTAGATATTTGATTATATGGTGTCGACCATACGACATTCGAACTTTTGAAAGTTCGATTATCTAATATAGACCCAATGAAAACAACTGACTTTGGTGCTGTTTTCTGAGGGTCTATATCAGAACATAGAAGTATTAAAACTTTGAATGTTCTGATATCGAACACTATTCAGTGAACGCTAAGAATAGCGGAGCTGCAGAACATCGAATTCTGTCCTTGGGAAAGAGTTTGGTTGACCGTTTCTATTGGCTTTGCTATTCTTAGCGCTGTGGTGGAAAGTTACAGGTTGGGTTCAGGTAAGTGTGCGATTGTTTGTACGTTAGGTTTAGGGGTGGGTTAAGTGAGTTAGGGTTAGGGCACGGGTTAGGTGAGTGTGCGATAGTGACGTACCTTAGGGTTAGGGTTTGGGTTAAGGTAAGTGGGTAGATAGTAGTGTATGTTTAGTTTAGTGTAGCATTAGATGTAGGTATTTAAGTGTATGTGTGTGGTTGCTGTTTGTTTGATGTGCTTGTGTTGTGTGTATGTGTTTCAGAGCAGCAAATTTTTCCCATGGGAAAAAATTTGCTGTTCTGAATGTTCGATATTTTCATGTTTAAATGTTTTGGGGCCAATGAAATAGCGTTCGCTAATTTCATCTTTCGATAACATGATATAAACGCGTTTTCTGATACATTTACTCATACAAATTAAGTGCTTTGTTAGTTAGATGCCACACTTGAACAGATCCCCAGAGTCTTAATGCTTTATTTTTGACATTTTTCATGGTTTCAGCCTACTTAGGTGTTCACTTGTAGATTCATACACATGTTCACTAATATTATGATATGATTTTTACACACAAACCTGATGAAGTATTTATTTGGTATGAAAGCGATCTGTGTTAAAAGTGTTACAGTTTATAAATTATTAATATTTATTCTGGTATTTATTCTGATAGATGTCTAGGGGTAGATCTTTTTGTTAATTAGTTAATCATTTTGCTAGTGAGTTGTTCTTAATAAAGTTTGGATTAGTAAATTAGCCTTAACAAGGTGTTCTTATATTATATATTTTAATTTGTCTCTAGCTTTTTTAGTTTCAGTTCTAAGGTAGCACAGTATCTGTTTGCACTATGGTGTTAAGGGGAAAGGAGGACTTGGTTAAAGGAATGAGTTTGTTGCTTTTATTGCTCCTAACAGAAACATCCTCTGTAACAATTCCCTTGCTCCAAATAACCTGATTATTTATAAATAATGAATGTCTTTAATGCTGTTCATTATAGTCAACTAGGATCGCTTGTTTGTGTGTTTCAATAAGGATATTCAATTTTTAACTCAACTGTGGACTACCAACTATAGTCTATTTTATTATTTTGTAGTAGGTATTTTACAGTTCAATTTTTATTAGGTGCATAACATAATTCAAGGAGTGAACGTCACACCCTCCACACTGCAAAGTTTCTTCTTGGTTTGTTTACAGTTTACAGTCTAAGCTTACATATACTGGAATGCAACATTATTTCAGTTCTAGTGTACACAAATAAAATTATGTCAGTTTTGTTTCCTCAGTAAACAACAATATTTCTAGAAATTTATTGTCATCAGACTAAGAACAGTATTTCAGTCTGGATTACATACATTAATGCCATTCATAATGAGGAATATTAAACAATGATTGAAGAATGAAAATATATTACCTACCTCTTATCCATTCATCAGTGTTTACAAGTTGCAGCCAACTCCTATAATGACCTGTTTAACAGCCACTACCATCAATGGAGTTTACTAGGCAACAGGATGTAAATGGAAGTGGATTGCCATGCCTTTCATCTCTCTCTCTCTCTCTCTCTTTGTCACACACACACACACACACACACACACACACACACACACACACACACACACACACACACACACACAATTTAGAGGTAATCAATCTACCTACCACATGTCCTGGGAATTTGACAGGAAAGCAATTACTGTATTTCCACATATTGATTCCCTTACACTTCCTCATCTTGTTGACTGTAGAATTTTTTAAAGTTATTTGTACATTCAAGTTCTAAACAAGTCAGAATTCTGTATTGTCACATGCTTGTTATTAAATAAATATTTTTATACTCACACTATGAAAAGACGCACTGATAGATTTGCTTTAAAGACTCTTAGCAACCAGTCTATAGTGCCCATCATTAATATGCAACTCTTGCACACAATCAGCTGTACACACAACTTGAAGACTGTGACATTTTTTAAAATCAAAGATTAGACACTCATTAGTGAAGGCGATTGGAAGGATGGACATTAATAGGTTTTTGATTATGTGATTGGATTGTATAAGTCATTTAAAATTCAATAATATCTGATTGGGAGAACAGAATTTTAGTTTCTGTTTATTGTCCTCTAAATATATATTTAATGCCCATACAAAATTCTTCTGTCTATTCTAATAAGAGGTTCAAGTAACATTTTGTTATGATTTAATAACATTTTTCATGTATTAATTTCCAGTATGATGTGTATGAAGAATTAATCCATAGGAACATTATACTGACGATGGTAGCATTTATATATAGGTCAATGTTAGAGAACCCAATACCCCTTTCTTCCCGGCTTGCTGCGTGTCTTTATAAAGATAACCTGAGTTTTTGGGGGTACCAGAGAAATTTTAATAAAATGTCATTCATTCTTTTAGTATTTTTTTTAAGTGGGGGATATTAAAAGAGACTGACTAATGAAGAGTATTTTGGGTAACAGTATCATTTTAATTAATATTAGTCTGTCTTTGAAAGTAAAAAACATTTTATTGCGATTATCTATTAGATCAATAATTGAATTAATTAAATATTGGTAATTTATTGATATTATTTCTTTAAGATTGGGTTTGATAGCTACGCCTAAGTATTTAATATGTGCAGTGTCCCAGTTAAAGTTTTTGTAAGTTTTCATTTAAATGGTGGCTTTTTTATTTATTAAGAGCATTTGGGTTTTATTATATTAAATTTTAGACCTAATAAGCTTTCAAATGAGTCTAAAGCATTAATTACATAATCTATAGATCTTTCAGTATCACAACTGGTTAATAGTAAATCGTCAGCAAATAATTGGATCTTGGGTGATAGATCATTATTAAGTTTATAACCTTTGATATTTATGTTATTTCTTATATAACTAGCAAAAGGTTCTACAGCAAGGGCAAAAATTAAAGGAGATAATGGGCAACCTTGTTTTGTGCCCTTCAAAACTCTAAAAGAAGAAGATTAAAAGGAACATATCTTTACAAAGGAAATAGAGATACAACATTTTGATTAATTTATAAAATCTAGAGAAACATTATGTTCTTGTAATACTTTAAATAAGTAGGTCCATCTAAGAGAGTCAAAAGCTTTGTCTATGTCAGAACTTATTATAGTCAATTCATTATTCTTTTTGTTTGCTATATCTATAAAACAGAGAAGTCTTACTATGTTATTTTATAAAACCTGTCTGGTCATTGTCTATCAAATTAGGAAGAATAGAGTTTAGTCTATTTGCTAGAATAGCCATGAATATCTTATAATCTATATTTAGAAGGGAGGTAGATCTATAAGAAGAGCAAGAAGTAGATTCTTTATAAGGTTTTAATATAGGGGAGATGAGAGAATGTTTCCATGATGGTGGAATATTAAATATATTTTTAACTTCATAAAAAGTATTTAACAAAATTCGTAGTATATTATCTGGTAAAATATTATATATTGTAGGAATTAGACCATCTAGCCCTGGTGCTTTGTTAGGTATTAGGTTATTTACTTGATCCTTCAATTCTTTAAAAGTAAGGGGTTTAGCAATTTTAGCAATGCTTTCAGGAGACAATTTCTCTAAAATGTTCTCTTTTAAAAATGTATCTAAGACTTTGTTATCAGTTGTATTTGGGTTAGGAATATTTAAAATTTCATAATATTTCTTGTAGTAATGTAATATGTTTTTCAAGTCTGATACTTTTGTTTTTCTCTTGCTTTCTATATATATGATTTTCTTTATATAATTTTTCTCGCTCAGGTATTTTGATCTTATTGCAATTTTGTGTAAACTTTTAGGGTTGATAGAGTACGAGTGTAATTTAATTTTTTCTAGATCTATAGAAAATGCCTTGATATTCCTTATTTAATTTATTTGTATTATCTACTACTTTCTTATCATTGGATATAAGATTTCATTTCAGATTATCAATTTCATTTTGAATATCAGTTAGCCTTTTATCCCATTATTTTCTTTTTAACAGGTACCAGCTCTTGATTTTCCCGTATATGACAACCTTTAAGGTATCCCATAAAATTGTATCCGATGCCTCTCCATTATTATTTATTGCCATAAATTGGTTTATTTCAGTTAAAATCCAATCTTGAAAGCCGTTTATTTTTGTAATAAATGCCGGATTTCTCTGCCAAAAATTTAGGACCTCTGTATGAAAAGTTATGTTAAAGATAATAGAGTTGTGATCAGATGAGGGGCACGATATTATTGATACACTTTCTATTTTTGATAATAAGGAGCTAGTTACTAATACTTTATCAATATTTGTTTGTGTCCCAAACCTATATGAGTAATGGGGAAAATTTTAGGGAAGAGGGTAATTTTATATCGTATAAATATTTCATATTTCTTGAATTAATATAGTTAAGTGTCTTGCTACAGAATAAATTTTACAGAATTTAGAATTTGTTTCTTTAGAAGATAAAACACAGTTAAAGTCTCCTGCTAGAAGCATCTCTCCTCTACAGTGTAAAGTTATGGTGTCTAAGTATTTCCTTATTGTTCTTGTACCATTTCCAGGAATCCAGTAGGAGTTTATGAGAGTGTAATACTTTTTGTCTAGTTTAATTATTATTAACACTAATATTCCGTCATTATCTAAGTAGGAGTCTATGATCTCAGGAATTTGTAGGCCTTTCTTCCAAAGAATTGAAACACCCCTTTTCTGTGCTTAAATTGAGAACTAGCCAATGTTACATCATTTTTAGCAAAAGTTTATATAAATCTTGTGAAATTAGACGTATCTCTTAAAGAAATAATATATCTGCTTTATGGAAGGAAAGGTATTTATTAACACTTGTTCTCTTTAGGGTATTATTTAGCCCATTTATATTTAAAGATAGAAATTTATATGTTAACATTGGTTAACATATTGTAATTGGTATGGTACTCAAAATGATTTCCTATAATAATACTATGAAAATCTGAAGCATCATTTGTTATTGACAAAAATTCAATAACCAACAAAAAATATTCAACAATATGTACATTAAAAATCCCTCCCATAGAAACTAATGTTCCTGGCTTAATATGTTTTTCATATAAACCACAAATCTGCCAACTCATATCAACTAGTAATAACTTTCTGCTACTGCAGATAAAGTAATTATTAAGAAGAAAGAAAGAAGCAAGAAAGATAATTTATAAGGTAAAATAACTATTGAAGGTACAACATAGTAGCTTATATTACTTATTATTTATTCATTTCAGGTAACTCAGTCTCAAAGCTTCAATTTTAAATATGTGCTTTTAGATACAATATGTATTAGTGTATGTCAATAAAACTATCGTTATCTTAACAAAATGTCTTCAAACAATTTAATAAATAGAAAAGTGAGATGAAGTGTAAAATCAGATAAATATAATGAAGCATGAGAGTGGCAAAAATGCATATTTTTTCTCTTCTCTCTTTCCCTTTTCTCTTTTAAAAATGACATTTTCATAATGACCAGAGAAATTGGTGCATCTTTTATTATAATCTGTTCAATGCTTTAATATTTTGTATATCATTCAATAGTCCTTCATATAGTGTAAAGTGTCTGGATGATGGAATTCTAAGAAAATAATAAATATTCTGTAAGCTATGATGAAAGATAGTTCTTATCTGGGATATATATCAAAATGAGCTCTTAGATCTCTCAATGGGTGGCGATTAAATGAATGGCTATATTTATGATTAATGTATTTGCATAATAAGTTAGAATCAGTGGAGAGAAGAAAGAAAAATATATATAAAAATTCCACGTGTGTGTGTGTGTGTGTGTGTGTGTGTGTGTGTGTGTGTGTGTGTGTGTATGTGTGTGCACAGTGTGTTTTTCTGTGTGTGTGAGTTTGTGTGTGTGCGTGTGTGTGTGTGTGTGTGTGTGTTTGTGTCTGCGTGTGCATATGCGATATATGAGCTCTGGGGCTTTAAATACTTATATACTTATACTATAAAAACAATATTCCTATATAAAACCACCTTGTATATGAATGTTATAATGAATATCAAGTAAACAGGAACATTTCACTTTTCATATATCAATAACCTACACCAATAACATGTAATATGACCTTTATGACAAAATATACAACAGTTTTGTTTTAGAGATGATATACGTTTCAACTCTATCTAGTTGTCTTACGTAAAAGAAGTAAAATTTCAAGAAGACAACATCTTATGTAAGACAATATAGAAACAAGAGACTTTGATAACACATAATAACAAGCAGTGTAACTCTGTGGATATTCACCCAAGTGATATTTCTGTCACTGTCTTTATAGGTGTACAAATAAGGATACTTAATTTAATACATAATGAAACAAAGTTTACTACCACAGTACAGTTTATTATTAACTATCAGGATATATTTCTTCTAAGATGCTTGTAAATAAGCATGTGTGTCTGCATGACTGTGTACACACACATACATACACACACACACACACACACACACACACACACACACACACACACACACACACACACACACACACATATATATATATATATATATATATATATATATACATATATATATATATATATATATATATATATACACACACACACACACACACACACACATATATATATATATATATATATATATATATATATATATATATATATATATATATATATATATATATATATATATATATATATGTATACATGAACTCCAAGAAGAGCTAAACCCAAACCTAAAACTACTGTTCAATCTCAGCCTTACTACAGGATATGTACCCAAAGAGTGGCATACAGCAACAGTGGTCCCTCTCCACAAAGGTGGTGCCTCAATGGATCCTGGAAACTATCGCCCCATAAGTCTCACTAGCTTGGTCTGCAAAGCTATGGAAAGGATCATCATGGACCTTATAAATAAAGATATTGGGGACCTACAGACACTGGATCCTACCCAGTTCGACTTTGTTAAGGGCAGATCCTGCCTCTTAAACCTGGTCGATTTCTTTGAAACAGTCACCAAGGCCATTGACAAGGGGAAGGTGGTCCACACAGCCTACCTGGACTTGGCAAAAGCCTTCGATACAATACCCCACTCGGGCATTATAGATAAGCTCACCAGCTTAAATATAAACCCCTATGTCACTAGATGGGTTGCAAACTGGCTCAAGGACAGAACCCACATGGTTAGAATAGCTGGAGCCATGTCAGACTCCAAACCAGTTACAAGTGGCGTCCCACAAGGCTCAGTCTTGGGACCTCTCTTGTTCTGTATATATTTCTCGGAGGTACAGGCCAACATGGAAGGACTGTGGCTGACCAAGTTCGCAGATGACTGCAAACTGGGCGCCATAATAGACTCTCCAGCCGACACAAGCATCCTCCAAAAGGGCCTCATAGAAACAGACAACTGGTGCCAGAGCCATGGCCTCAAGCTAAACGCCAAAATGTGTATAGTCATCCCTTTGGCAAAACAAAGTGCCCACAAATTACCACATAGGTGGTAATCCATTAAGTACAGAAGAAGTAATTAGGGACCTGGGGACCCAAGTTGATAGCAATCTCTCATTTGACAACCACGTGGCCAAAGTGGTTAGAAAAACATTTTATATAGCCCACCTAATCATAAAGGGATTCACATCTAGATCAGGGGAGGTCATTGTGCCTCTTTACTCATCCCTCATCAGGCCCATAATTGAGTACAATGCCCCTTTTGGGTTGTACCTTACCAGACACCTGCAGCAACTGGAAAGACCCCAAAAGTACCTCACCAAGAGGATCAAGGGGCTCAAACAGATGCCGTATGCTGCCCGGTTAAAGAAACTCCAGCTCTACTCAGTGGCATACCGCCTGCTCAGAGGCGATCTGTGCCTGACGTATAAAGCCATGTCCAACACGGAATTAATGGACATGCTGCACCTCAGAAAATCCAAATCCCATCGAGCTACGTGCTCGAGGGACTTAAACCTCAGCACTGAAATAAATAGGACATGCTGGAGGGACAGATTCATAACCCAGAGGCTCCCTTCACTCTGGAATAAAATCCCAGTCCAGGTTAGGCAGAGTCCCTCATTGACTCTCTTCAAGAGGAATCTTGATGAGTGGATTGGAGATCGTAGGTTTACCCCGGGTATCACTTCTGTGTCACTGTTAGACAGAGGCACAGTATACTAACCTCAAAAAAGGGCATAGCAAAATTAATTTAAAATGGGTGGCAAAAGCCATACACACTCTGGCTAGGCTTATAAATGCCCTAGGGCAGATAGCCTAGTATGAACCTATGAACCTATATACATACACCTACATACATACATACACATACACCTAGATTTGTATTCATTAGATAAAGAATGTATAGATAAGAAGTAGATATAGCTGGCTGGAGGATATAGCTCAACTACTATCGGTGCTATGTGCAGAATAAAGGGAGAAAGAACAAAAGGAACAGGTATCATGGTAAATTGAATTCTAACAAAAGCTAATTGTAGAGAAATATTGCTATAATGAACAACCACAATTAGTTATTAAAACCGAGAGGTATTGCAATATAAAAACAAATATAGCGAACAAGCATTTTGTATTTTTAAGATGTAGACAACTTTGCTTGCTTTAAGGATAAACATTAAGTACGATGGGTGAGAACAGGTCTGGTATGCATGCAGATGAATAACTGACTAACAAGGGAAAGTTTGGGTTTCAGTAGACATTGTGATGAGCATTTTTATATGTACAGTCTATAAGTTAATATGACAAAACTAGGAATTACTTAAATGTCATATCAGTTATGTATAAACACACACACACACACACACACACACACACACACACACACACACACACACACACACACACACATGCACACACACACGCACACACACACACATGCACACACACACACCATGCAACTGCATGGTTGCCTCTAATTACATAAAGAGCTGGTGATAAACTTGTGCTCTTTTCATCCAATAGTAATCTTGTGCCAGAGCTTTTCTGAAAAATAGAGGTAATTTCAGATATAACAGGTTATTGATTATGTTCCACTGTAATGAAAGAAAACTCAGCATCTTTATGTATGAAACTGGTAAGGCCTAATTGTATCAACTATTAAACACATATCTTAGGATCAGATAATTGAGTTTTGCAGAATAACTTCACATACATATACACACACGTACACACATACACATACTTGGGGAAAAATACAAAACCATATAATAAATTGCTTTGTCTACAAGAAAAAAATCAATATAATATAAGATCCAGTATTTAGATTGTATTGTGCTTGTTATATATAATACTATATGGTAGAAGTCAGTTTCAGTCATGTATTATTGAAGGTTCACATTACAAGCTTTAAAATGTGCTTACACAAGCTGTTTTAAGTATACTTTTCTCTGCACTTTGCTTATTTAAGATTAGATATTTGTAGATATTTGTTTCATTGAATGTTGTGGTCTCCATCTCTCTGCAGTTAATCTCCTATCCTCCCTCCCTGTTCCTGTTGTGGTGTTAATCTTGGTGGCTTTGGAATTGCCTGCCCCTGCTGTAAATCTGTTTTTGGACACTCCTCCTGGGCCCATTTCATTTGCTCACTCAACTGAGTACAGTGAGATCATATTTTGATTTCAGACACTCCTACCAGTCTCATCTCCACTGCTGTGTACAGAGACAGCACTTGGGAAGGACATCCCCTATAGTATCTTAATCTGCTCTGTTATCTCACTCTCCACTTAAAAAAAATATTTATACTTTCTTGAGCTGCTCTTACTTAACTGTCTTCTACCTTATTACTTTAATTTGCTGTTCTGTGTGCATTTAAGTGTTGAAGTGTTCTTGTTCTGCACTTGGTGCATCCATTTTAGGGTTGCCATCTTTTCAAATGCCCAAAGTGGGACAATTGTGGTGCAAACATTTTGCAGGCCAAAACATACCCATGGCCAATACAAAGGACAGAACTTCACTTTTTTGCCTAAATAAAAACTTATTCTTGTAGCATTTTAGTTGCTTATTCTGTTTCTTATAACACTGCGGTGGTGGTGCTGCGGTAGCGTTGTCGCCTCACAGTAAGACGTCCTGTTCGATTCTCAGCTAGAGCATCTTCTGTGTGAAGACATGCGTGAATGGGCATACCTTCATTGAAGGTTTTGCGTCAGGGCCAGCAACTCGGTACGTAAAAACCTACTGCCAATCATTAGCAGACCGGAGTTCCGCTGTGGCGACCCCTAACCGGGAAAAGCCGAAAGACACAACAATTCTGTTTCTTATAACATGTAGGTGTTTCAGATACAGAATAACTGTTTTATGCAACTATTACATAAAATATAGGAAATAATTTTGCCCTAAAATATCAGGACATTTGCCATTGTTACAATTTTTTTTGCAGGACACAATTGCCCAAAGAGGGACTATCCCTCCCAAAGTGGGACAGGTGGTAACCCTACTCCAACTTGATTTTTCATAACTTACTGCTCTCTGCACTTGTTTTTTGTTTTTAACTTATCTGCATTTATTTAAACTGTATTTGCCTTAATATTGCTACACACTCAAGTGTGCTAGCTTGTACTGCATTTAAAGTGTTTTTGCTACTGTTTTAACTGCTTTTCTGCAAAACAAAAAAAAAACAAAAGTTTTAAGCTTGTTTTCCACCTTTCCTGTAACTAGTCTAGTCCAGATACAGATTTGCTGTATCCGGGACTGTTGTATAAGTTTCTGAGCCCCCCCAGTCCTTTCTGTGTTAGAGGGAACCCTTCTAGCTTACCAATGGGAGTGGTAAGCGCTAGTAGCCTATCTACCACAAGAGGAGTAGCTTCTGGCCCAGAGAGTGTAGTTTATTGGCTGTTTGGGCAGTTCTTCCATCCCTTTCAACTTTCTGGTTTAAAAGCTCAGGTTGGCATTTGTTTAAGCTCCACGGATCCAGCTTTGGCATCCTGCAGACTACAAGAACAACAGGAAGGAGAAAGAGATACTCTAAGCACCTCCACTTTAATTTTTTTTTCATAATTTACTGCTTTCTGCCTTGTTTTTGTCATTTTTAATTTATCTGCATTTATTTAAACTGTATTTGCTTGTTTTAACTGCTTTTCTGCAAAAAAAAAAAAAAAACAAAAGTTTTAAGCTTGTTTTCCGCCTTTCCTGTAACTAGTCTAGTTCAGATACAGACATGCTATATCCAGGACTGTTTTGTAAGTTTCTGAGCCCCCAAACCTTTCTGTGTTGGAGGCAAGCCCTCTAGCTTATCAGTGGGAGTGGTAAGCACTAGGTAGCCTATCAACCACAAGAGGAGTGGTTTCTGGCCCAGAAATTGAAGTTTGTTGGCCGTTTGGGCAGTTTTTCCATCTCTTTAAACTTTCTGCTTTAAAAGCCTGTGTTTACATGGGTTTGTGCTTGTTTAAGCTCCGTGGATCCAGTTTTGGCGTCCTGCAGACTAGGAATGTTTTGTAAGTTTCTGAGCCCCCCCAGACCTTTCTGTGTTGGAGGAAAGCCTTCTAATTTATCAGTGGGAGTGGTAAGCACTAAGTAGCCTATCTGCCACAAGAAGAGTGTTTCTGGCCCAGAAATTATAGTTTATTGGCTGTTTGAGCAATTTCTCCATCTCTTTCAACTTTCTGGTTTAAAAGCTTGTGTTTATGTGGGTTTGCACCTGTTTAAGTTCCACGGATCCAGTTTTGGCATCCAAGAGCAACAAGAAAGAGAAAAGAGATACTCTAAGTGCCTCCATTTTGATTTTTTTTCATAATTTACTGCTCTCTGTACTTGTTTTTTTGTCATTTTTTTTAATTTATCTGCATTTATTTAAACTGTATTTGCCTTAATATTGCTAGACACTTAAGTGTGCTAGCTTGTACTGTATTTAAGTGTTTTTGCTACTGTTCTAACTGCTTTTCTACAAAAAAAAGTTCTAAACTCGTTTCTCGCCTTTCTTGTAACTAGTCTAGTCCAGATACAGATTTGCTGTATCCAGAACTGTTTTGTAAGTTTCTGAGCCCCCAATACCTTTCTGTGTTGGATGGAAGCCTTCTAGCTTATCATTGAGAGTGGTAAGCACTAGGTAGCTTATCTACCACAAGAGGAGTGGTTTCTGGTCCAGAAATTGTAGTTTATTGGCTGTTTGGCCATTTTTTTACATCCCTTTCAATTTTCTGGTTTAAAAGCCCATGTTTAAGCACCATTCGGTGGTGCTCAGCTAAGGTAAACTATTACCAGTGCCAGAAAGTTTGCTCTTCAATTTTCCCTTTAGGACGTGCTTGTTCCTTTACTTCTTGCACTTCAATTAGCGTAATTGGCTAGCACTTTAACAGGCTTTTGTAGCATTTATTGTAGCACACTTAGGTGCTATCAGCACTAGCTATTCCTACACAGTAACAGGACCAGTACTTATTAGTTATGACCACCCCTCCTGGTATGGTTGTAGGGCAATTTCCTGTGCTAGCTCCTGCTAACCTGGTACACTTGTGCATTCTGAGACAGTGTGGCAACTGTCTAATGTACATAGACAGCCCTCATCTCTTACCTCCCAACACTCATACATGTGAGAGATTAACTTATATCACCAAAATGGAAGCAGTGCATGCTCCAACCAAGACTGGACTAGCTGGTCAAGAGGAGAGGGTCAACACTTGCAACTCACTACATAGAACACACAGCCCTCCAAATCACCAACCATCACAACCCACACATAGAAACACAAATGATCCACCCACCTTTGCAGAGGGTCACAATAAAAAATGTACCTGAACAACAGAGACCCCCTGAGACAGAAATGCACTTGACCACCACAACACAACACCAACCCCAGAACACATAGCCCACCACCACAGTATTCCCCTCAACCCAAGCCCTTAAGGCAAATGTACTAATCATAGGAGACTAAATTGTGAGGCACACTGATGTCCCACTCACTAGGTCACTTGATTCATAATGACTGTAGTACCCCCCTTATCAGCCTGTTTGATAATTATGTTATCATTCTTTTCCAGCTGTTTAACTGCTTCATATTCAACAAAAGTCAGATTATAATATTTCCTCTTAACGTCTCTACCATATAATTCCCTTAATTCACTTTGACATATATTATGAAATGCTGTTAGAATGGGACAACTCATAGGTATAAATGAATTTGATTTTTCACACATTGCTGTATCAACAACACTTTCTTGTTTAAAAAGAAGTTTAAGATTCAAATTCCTTACAAATATTTTTAAATCAGTCAGCGCTTTGACTACATCATCTGAACTGCTTGGTATAAACTTCAGTCCTTTCCTAATCAGCGCCAATTTTGCCTGTGTTAATTTATAGTCAGATTTACAATACCTTGTTTTTTATCCATTATCATCGCGCAGCCTTGTATATGGGACTGCTGTTCTTTCTTTTTGCCCCATTTACAGTGTTGTTTATCTTTCGTTGTAGTGATCAACCTCATGAGGTATTCCTCTGTTGCATTTCCACCTTCTATGGTAAATTCAACTGAAAAGGAGCCATAGATGTGGAAAGAGTCTCTTGTGGGTTATAATTTCTAAGAAATGAAGAGTTATACTAACTAGTGTTCAACACATTTGAAGCCACGGTTTCTGACTCCTCACTCTCTTTTGTGACTTCTGTATTTGCCTGGGAGGAACGTGGCACATTCAGTGAAGCAGGAGTTTTACTCTGACTGGCCAATCGTGAAGCGTCGATATTTGGATCATCTTTATCATTGGTTATCTCGGTTACTATACTGATTGATGGAAAGGCATCCAACTGATACATCATTCCTTTTATCATGCTAGGCAGTTTTATTTGAATTTCAGCCTTTGGCCAAGAAAAAATATGACCCATTTAAAATCATTAACATCTGTCAAAATTTTACGTTTCTTAGTTGCTTCAAGTTTATTGTCCAAAATCTGTAGTATGTCTAACATATGCTGATACAGACAAATTGAGTTTTGGAAAGATGACATGCTAGTAATTTCATTTTCAAATTTTACTATCTCCTCCATTAGTTCTTTTTCAATGTTCAAACTCAGCCTCTCCACAGGCTACGTACCCATAGAGTGGTGCACAGCAATGGTTATTCCGCTCCACAAAGGTGGAGCCACAACAGACCCCAGGAACTATCGCCCTATAAGCCTGACTAGCTTGGTCTGCAAGGCTATGGAGCGCATCATCATGGAACTCATTAACAGAGACATTGGGAACCTCCAAACACTGGACCCTACCCAGTTCAGCTTTGTTAAGGGCAGATCATGCCTCCTAAACCTGGTGGACTTCTTTGAGACAGTTACCAAGGCTATAGATGAGGGAAAGGTGGTACACACAGCCTACCTAGACCTCGCAAGGGCCTTTGACACCATTCCCCATTCTGGTATTATAGACAAGCTCACCAGCCTGAACATAAACCCCTACGTCACAAGATGGGTTGCCAACTGGCTCACGGACAGAACCCACATGGTGAGAGTTGCGGGAGCTAGGTCTGACTCTAAACTCATTACAAGTGGCGTTCCCCAGGGCTCAGTCCTAAGACCCCTCTTGTTCGGCATATACTTCTCAGAGGTGCAGGCAAGCACAAGAGGACTATGCTGACCAAGTTTGCAGACAGCTGTAAACTAGGGGCTATAATTGACTCTCTGGCTGACACAGACATCCTCCAAAAGGGTCTCACTGAGATGGATACCTGGTGTCAAAATCATGGCCTCAAGCTAAATGCCAAAAAGTGCAGAATCATCCTTTTTGGAAAAAAACAAAGTACCTACAAACTAGCACATAGGTGGTAGTCCCCTAAATACGGAAGACATAATAAGGGATCTGGGGACCCAAGTAGATAGTAATCTCACCTTTGATAATCACATTGCCAAAGTGGTTAGAAAATCCTTCTACGTGGCCCACCTAATCACAAAAGGATTTGCATCTAAATCAAAAGAGGTCATTGTGCCCCTCTACTCATCACTCATCAGACCCATCATAGAGTACAATGCCCCATTTGGGATGTACCTTACAAGACACCTGCAACAGCTGGAAAGACCACAAAAGTACCTCACCGAGAGGATCACTGGCCTCAAACAGATGCCCTATGCAGCTCAACTGAAGAAACTCCAGCTGTACTTGGTTGCATACTGCCTACTCAGAGGTGATCTCTGCCTGACATACAAGGCCATGTCCAACCCAGATGTGGTGGACATGCTCCACCTAAAGAAAATCTTATCCCCTTGAGCCACATGCTCTAGGGATCTAAATCACACCACAACAATAAATAGGACATGCTGGGGGGATAGACTCCTGTCCTAGAGACTTCCCATGCTTTGGAACAAGATTCCAATCTACATTAGGCAGAGCTCCTCGCTAACACTCTTCTAAAGAAACCTTGACGAGTGGATGGGAAACAGAAAGTTTACCCCGAGGATCACTTCAGTGGGTCTGCTGGACAGAGGCACAGGGAACTAATCTAAGGGGGCGACGAAAGCCAACACATTCTGGCTAGGCTTATAAATGCCTTCGGGCAGATAGCCTAGTACCTACCTATGAACCTATGAACCTATAATGTTTAGGAAAAAGTCATTCATTAATGACATGTAATCCACATTCAGTTTCAAGTTCATTTGTTGCCATCGTTTCAATAACTCAGGATAAGTGTTAGCATATGTTGGCATCTTTAATATATGCAAGCCTTGTGGCACAACACCCAGCTCCAGATAAGCTGAAAAACGTAGTCGCTGTCACTTGAGGTTCTTAAATGTTTGTACCTTTTTTTCTAAAGTGTCAAGTGTCCTGTCAAAAGCATCCAAAGGTTGGACAGTGGCTCCCATAGATGCAGCTACATTAGAAATAGCTTGCAAAAGCGGATTACCTTCTTTAGATAAAATGTTCTTCATAGATCGATTTGTTGATCCCCTATGGGTTCCATCTCCTTTTCCTTCCGTTATGCTGACTATGAGAATGTCCTTGTTTACAAATGCTGGCACCCACAATAACAAACTATGAACACGATGAAGGAAAATAAAAGCCGATAGACTGGTACTAATGAAACAATAAATCCAATGCCAAAACAGACACAAGTTTGGCGTTGGATTTGTTGTTCCCTCACTACTTTGAACGTCCAGTCACCACTGTATCGGCTTTTATTTTCCATTATTCCTTCTGGACTGGTTTTCCAAATCATCAATTTTGCTAATAAGTCTATTATTTTGTTGTAGAAGGAGCTCAATGTTTTTTATCCCTCTATTAATCTACAGTCAATGTCAGATCCTGACTCCTGTAGTGCTGCTTTTTGAACTTTCTGTTGTTTTAAGATGCCAGTTAATACTTCAATCTGTTTTGTTGAATCTTCTTTAATTTTTATCAACTTTAAGGTCCAGTTTGTCCATTTTCAACATTAAATCCTGAATGTTTGTGAGAATTGAATGTATCTCTTTTTTTCATAGAGTTTTCCTGCTGTGTAGACTTAAGGAAACTCATCTTTCTTCAGTTGTAGTTCTTTCCTCTTTCTTCTTTTAAGTGTGACAGGTAAATATATAAATTATAGTTTGAAAAATACACCAGTAGAAAGCTTAAGGTTTCTGGATTGTAGATTAATCCTTTTAAAGTTGTTATTGGTGAATTTTGTAGATAATTCCTGTCAGAAGATTCATAATACTGCAGAGCAGAAAAGTTGTGCTGCTTTCAGCCTGCCATCCAAGCCATGCCCCCCACTGGCTTTAATTCTTCTCACCCTCTGGGTACTGCTGGTTTATCAATTGCACTGAAAAAAAATATCTGTATAGTAATTCATGTTTGCAATCACTGGGCATTTATTAAATGTCCATTTTGCTCCCTTTCATAAAAATTGAAGTCATCGAAATAACCTTATGTCTACTTCCAAAATATCTGCAACAACTGTGCTTGTGGTAGGCAAAAAGCATGTGAAGACCACAACAGTGACTATTTATATATATATATATATATATATATATATATATATATATATATATATATATATTACAGAACATTGCAAAACCTTCTTATATTTATAATGGAACATTTAAAGGCAGTTAATTCATATTTAATGGAAAATGTATTAAACTGTTAGATAAAAACCCAAGGAAAAGTCTTTCTCTAAAACTAAAGCCAGTAAAATGGAGAAATTGGAATAGGTAAATCAAAAGGTTCTGAAAGTACTCACACAAAGACAGGAGCAAAATTGTTTATTTCCAGTAAGAAAAGGACATCTACAGCTGCCAGAGAGGAAGGTACCTCTTCAGTGGTAGTTTCCAAAATAAGTTCTTGCAGCCTTTTTCTAAGATTCCCAAAAACCTAGTTTCCAAAAACAAGGTCTTACAGACTTTCTCTAAGGTTCTGAAAGACCCAGTTTCTAAAAACAAGGTATTAAGGCCTTTCTCTAAGGTTTCCAAACACCTAACATTAATACCACTGCTTCAAGTATGCAAAATAAAGCAGTCAGTACCTATTTCTAGCAGAGCATAAATAATGTTAATTGCAAAACAAATGATAGTGGCTAGGGAGTTAAATTTACCAGAGGCGGACTGGAATACTGTTGATTACACAGCAAAGGGTTTTCATTATTCCAAAATGTGCATGTTGATTGGGCTTATTGTAAATCCAGCATTCCTCACGAAAAAAATATGTTTGATAGCCATGCTGCAGGAATTTTCACTTTTTTCATCATGGCTACTAATGCAGCTGCTCTAAAGTGTGCCTTTCAGTGACTGTTAGATGCCAGGCAAAAGTGTGGGTAGCTAAGCATTCTGCAGGCATACTCATCAGATCTACATTTTTCTACCTTATTGCAGTCTTAACCTAAGAAACTTTTAGAATAATAGATGTTGTGGTACCATGCATTTTCAAAAGCTATGTAGTCTGAAACTTGAATATCTGTCACTTTTTAACTAATACAATCCTCACTCATTTGTCAAACTACTGCAAGTTTTATGGGGAACACTAAATATATGAGAAAAAACTCTGGACATTCTGTGAAAATATGGACAGTTGAAACGTATGTTCAAGATGTCAGGATTAGAATCAACTCCAAGAATGTGATGTACAGATATTCTTTTAACCTTCCAAGAGAAACTGCTATTAAAAACATATACTTTGCCAGCATCTACATCTATATGCACTATGCATGCACAGAACATGCTTCACAGATGTACAAGAAAGAAGCTGTGGAATAACATTAAACTCCTTTTTCTACAATTGTAACATTTATAAAAGGGTAAGCAATTTCATTTCTAAATAATGCCATTGTGTATTAGCAAGAATCCACTCCTGTGTCTGAGTATATCAGGATTTACCCACTGCTGGCTTTATTTAATCACTTGGACTTCACCTTCATGATCAAACCACATCAACTGTGAGTAAATCCTGATATAGCCATGCACAGTAGTAGATTATTGCTAAATTCAACATTAGTAAGGAAGTTATTTACAATGTATATTCTGGAGCAATTGTTGCAGGCTGTAAAAAAAAAAAACAGCAGGAAACATGTACTGAATATTGTTCATATTCCTAAGGAAATGACTGTTACTTCATGCCCAGCTTTATCACCGTTGGCGTGCAGTGGTCATGAGGTTATAAAGGTTAAACTACTGATAGATAATCCTGCTAAAATGAAATATAAACTAGTGCACAGAAGATAAATAACAGACTATATGGAAGCAAAACAGTTATTATTTAAAATTAAATTAGAGTGATGCAGTGAGTTGAAAGACTGCATTAGGAATGTAGCAAGTTTTGACAGAGAAATTGAATGCAAAAAATAAAAAAAAAAATTGCTTAACATCAGGATCCCAGGCACTCAAGGTCAGAGCAGATACAATTTCATAAAAACAAGATACTTAATTAACACAAGAGATAAAAATATATAAGAAGTAGAAACAAGGTTGATCTGTAATGTTAAAAACAGTGACAATCATCTAGAGCCAAAGTTCACACTGCCGGATGGCTAACCCTGCTGTGGTAGTTCTTCCGTACCACACACTTGCACACACGTACACACCTATGGCCAATTTAGAGTGTCCAGTCCACCTGCTGTATGTCTTTGGAATGTGGGAGGAAACCAAAGCACCCAAAGGAAACCAACACAAACATAGGGAGGACATGCAGAGTCTGCACAGAAGGCACCCCAGTTGAACTGAATTGAACTTGGGAGCTTCTTGTTGTGAGGTGATGACACTATTCGGATGTGACATTGTGCTATCCCAACTGGTTAATGATAGTTATAAAACTACAGGCTGTATAAAAAGATTTATATAGTCTACAAAATCAGAAATGATGAAATTATTGTTTTTAAGTTACATTAGATCTAAACTAAAGTATGGAATACCAATCGGATAACCTTATAAGGAAATAAGCATGAGAAAATTGAAAAAAAGTACAGTGGAAATTTACCAAAAGCATCAACAAATGTGAAAATGTAAGTTAGTATGAAAGATTAACATATCTGAATTTGTACAGTGTCTCATATAGATATTTAAGAGAAGACCTTTTTCAGGTTTATAGGACATTTAGAGACAACTGCCTCCGGGAATGTTTGGGGTTATCAAGGAGTGGTAGAGAATCATCAGATAACTTATGCTGAAGATTATACAGGAATGTGAGATATACTAATTGTTTACGTGAGAGAGTAGTTGATGCGTGGAATAGTCTACAAATTATATTAAAGCAAGTACTAGTTTAAATATTTTTAAAAATAACTTGGACACTTACTATGAGAATAACTGTTTTGGGTATATTGGCAGGTGAGAAGGGCATTATTGCCCATGTCTAAAATATTTGTAGGTACGTATGTACATGCTAAATCTAGACAGTAGTGTTATGAATCAGCCTACTCCATAACAGCACTAGAGACTTCTAGCATGCTTCCTCCAAGCAGCCATAGCCTGGTGCATATTGTACATCTTCAGTTAACTATGAGCTTTTGGCAGTACAGCTAAAACTTGTTGCTTTGGAATTATGAGATATGTACAGGCACCTCTGTCAACCAATTGCACATCCACTGCTATGCGCAAATCAGGTAGGCCTTTTACAGTACCTGTGATGGCCCAGAAAAAGAAACAAAAGCAAAAGAGGAGATGTTTTCCACTATCTTCTGAGAGTGGAGATTAATTTTATTTAGCCCACATAACCCTCTTCGGTATGTTTAATGTAACCATGAGTGCACCTCCTCACAGTGATCTGGGTCTGCTCCTCAAGACAGTGCTTTTAATAAATCTATGGTTGGTATAATGACTAAGGTGACAACCCCACAAACACAAGGTTCAGTGTTTGATTCTCACCTTTGGATGAGATATTGGCCAGGCTTAAAATGGCCAGCAATTTCATGCAGTCTACTACTTCTCTATGAAGCTATCATTGATGTGGGAGAGTTGTGTAACAGGCTCATTGTTAAACTCTGTTCTATTAAAAGAGACTTTATGCTCAAGATAGCAGATTCTAAACACAAGAACCCTGTTATGGTCAATGATTTTGAGGATTTATTAAAATGTAGGGGATCACTACAGGAGCTGGATGCAACTCATAAGCATGGCTGGATAGAATATGCTTCACCCAAACATGCAAGGTCCAGGACATAAATCTCTTGTTCCAGCAAATAAGCAGAGAAAAGAGTGGACAGCTCCATACTATCATTTAAAGGTTGACCCCGCATATTTAACTTGCTCTACAGCTTTTCTAACCAGAAAATGATTGCCTGTTGGTATAGTACCCATTGAAAGGGAGAAAGGTTATGGACAGATTTGAAAAAAGGGTTATATTTCTAATACACCAGCAACTGGAACTGCAAATTACTTGACCCATATAATTTCCTACCGTACTACAGTTTTAGAATAAATTAAAGATGCTATACAAAGTATGTCAGACTGTATGAAGAAAGCTAAATTGTAGCACTTAACCGTAACAGTTGATAAGATATCAGTACATAATTTAAAATATTCCTGCAGTTTGGTAAAGGCCATGTATAGCCTTGATGTGATAAGGTTGGTCATTAGGAGCCATGTTTTGCTAAGGACTAAAAAATTGCTTAGAGAAAACAAAGCCCAAATACAGTGTTCTTCTCTGTGGCCATCTAATACAAGCTGTACGTAAAATGTTAGAATAAAAATGCGAAATGACTGAGCAATTCTAGGATGTGTAGTTTTCGCCAGCTACACAGTTTCAAAGGAGCTCCTTTTCGTCTACAGTACATGTTCATAATAACCTAAAATCTGTCTAGCTGTCTTATCCCCAAAAACATAAACAGATGATGATATCTCGTCTTTAATGCACCCTCCTGGTAAGAATTCTTAGTAGTCCTGACATTCTCAAAAGCAATAATTAATTTATCAATGTCAAATGTTCTTCTCTTTTGCTTTAACTACTGGGAAGAACATTTTTTTTATTTATTTGTTTGTTTGCTGTAGCACCTGTTACTTATTTAGCATGCAATTTGCCTGTTGTGCAGCTGTTACCATACAGGTAGAGAACCTACAAGTAGTTTTTTGCAAATGTGCATCTTTCCAAATAATTCATATGACAATTAAGTAATGCAGCTATTAATTTAGGTTAGACCATAAATAAGATGCTGTACCAGCAGAACAACTCTGAGCAAGAGAAATGGATATTGAACTGTGAAGCTCTGGATACTGTGGCTACAAAAACATCACTAGCATCTTGACAAGTAGATTAAGATAACATTCCAGAACAAGTTTCCTTTTGTGGAGTCCCTAAATTATATAATTTATGTAACTACAGCATAAGTCAGGAAAGGCCTCTTCATTTCAACCAGAAAAATAGGGAAGCAAAGTTGAAGGGGACTCTCCTTGCCTATAGTCAAATTTGATATTATTCTTTCTACAACCAATTATGCAGAATGCTAGAACTGTAAGGTATATATTCAAGTGCAGGATACGTCTCTCCATTCATACTTTTATACTGTTTACCTCGTATTTCTTCATGAAATACCTGCAAGTGTTCCAAAGCCACTGCCAGCCTATCTCAACAGTTTTCTTTCAGCATGGGAATTATAACTAAATCAACTAATGCTCCAGCAATTAAAATTACAGTGGAGTCTCTTACTGAGGCATTTGGGTGGCCACAGACTTCACAGACCAAATTCAGACATTTATTTAGCACTTTGGATCTAATGGAAAAATGTGGGAGATTGGGATATTTTTCTAATCAAAATGTGGGAAAAAAGTTTGGAGTGTCAGGGTGTAAAATGGTATATTTTTACTGTCTCCCCAAGATCCATAAATCAGTAAATGACCCCCCTGGGGGGCCTATTGTGTCAGGGAGGGAATATTTTCTGTATAAAATAGGACAATTTCTGCATTTTTACTTGTTGCCTAAGGTTCAGCTTTTACCTGCTTATATTCAAGATGTATTTGACTTTTTGAATAAAATTCAAACAGTACAATGGGAACCAAACATGTAATGGATAACAGTAGATGTTAAAAGTCTTTACACAAATATTAGTCATCAGTTTGGGCTGGAAGCTGTCAGATTCTTTTTGGGAGAAAGTCCAGCTACTGAATTTGTTATAGAACTATTGGATTTTTGTCTTAAAAATAATTTCTTTGTTTTTGGGGAAAATTTATTTAGACAAAAAAAAGGAACAGGAATGGGGGCGTCTTTCACCCCCTCATATGCCAACCTAAGCATGGGTTTGTTCTAAAATGAATATGTGTATAGAAGTGTATTTTTTTTCATAAATATTTCATCTCATATTAAATATTTATAGATTATTTGATTTTCCTGTGTAAGGGTGGTGAAAATTAAATAGAAGGGTTCATCAATATGTTGGACAATAACAGATTTGGACTTGAATTTGACAGGCTGAAAGTGGGTAAGAGTGTTCCTTTTCTAGATGTGTTTTTGGATGGTACTGACAACAAGAGAATTTATACTAGAGTACATAGGAAATATGAAAATGGAACACAATTTGTAAGGACTGAAAGTCATCATTATCCTCATACTATTAATTCTATACCTTTTAGAAAATTTATACGTATATATAGATTGTGCAATAACTAAGTTGATTATAAGAGGGAAATGGATAATACCATAAATATGTTTAAAAGGAGAGGATTTGATCAAGAAATGTTGGAAGGGTGTTGGAGAAAATTCTTAAAGGAGTATATTTTTAACACAACAGGAAAACAGACATTAGGAAAGTTATGCCTAAAGAAAAAAAACTGGGCAAAACAATTATATATATTTTACTACAACATTTAGTAACTTTAGTACTACACTTAAAAAAGTGTTAGAGTGCCATTGGACATACATTGAAGGCTTAGATTACATATTTGTGGAAAAGTTAGGGGTTCCAATTATGTCTTACAGGAGAGGAAGGAATGTTAAAGACTTATTAGTGAAGTCAAAAGTATAGTTCCTGTGTACAATACACAGAAAGGTTTAAGTAGACTGGGTACTACTGCTTGTGGGAAATGCAAAGCACGCAATTTTATTGTTCAAAAATTTAGACAAATCAATGGTCATGCTTTTGAGTTCAATGACAGCTTTTGCTGTCTTACTGAGGGCATTATTTATGCCCGCAGTTGTCCGTGCAAAAAATACTATATAGGTGAAACCAAAAGATCTTTTAAAATAAGATTGTTAGAGCATTTTAGAAACATAGCTAGAAATAAAAGTGAAAGTACTATAACTGCTCATTTTAATAAAAAAACATGATGATAATGGTGAGGGCCTTAATGGCACAATTTTAGAACAAATTAAAGTATATGGTGATGAAAATTATTTAAAAAGTAGATTGTTGGCAAAGGAGTCAATGTATATTTTAAAATTTAATACACTGTCGCCTAATGGGATAAATAATTAAGTGAACTGGAGAAGTTTTATTTAGCTTTGTTACTCTAATTGTGTTATTATGTCATTAGATATAATTGCTGGATGTATTTAGGCAGGTTGTGATTTGTAATTGTCATACTCCTTGAAGGCTTGCAGTAGCTGAGACGTCAGAGTGCTTGTTTTATTAAAAATTGGTGTTGGTACACTAGCCGGGGGTTTTATTTGAACTTTTTACTTTCCATTGTGTGGTGCAGCTAGATTTATTTAGCACTTATCAGGATACAATATGAAAGATAAATGTTTACACTGTGTAAAACTGGAATATGATTAGTAGGATACTACTTCTTTGATCACAATTGATTAAAATGTCTCAGTAACATTGAGCCATCACCATTGTAGAGAAGGATAAAGTGCTAACTATGGCCTAGGCAAACCAGGTTCAGTTCGTGTCTCAGCCATTTGAGGTGCTGGCAGGGAGGGATTGGGGTGCCAATCCCAGAGGGGAGGGATATTCATCTTGGAGCTTTCTGAGGGGAGGCATGATCCATGAAGAGGGGAGAAGCCCTTGGACAATTACAGGATGGGTGAAGGGGAGAGAGGAAGGACAAGGGGGGGGGTAGGTCATAACATAAAAAATCCCTCCCCTTACAGAAACAGTGAGACCCCCCCAGGATATCATTAAATTCCACCTAACCCGGACCGAAACACTAAAGGTGGAGGCGTGTCCATATTCATTAAGGATATCCACACCTCCAGGCTAGTTGCTCAGCATAATACATCCAAGATTATCCAAGTGCAACTAACTCTGGGTAAGACCGCAATCCAAATTGTAGCTTGCTGCAGATCCCCCACCATGCCCCAGGATTCCCACTCCTCATTTCTTGATACACTGGAAAATATTAGGGTATAACCTAACACCCTAATAATGGGCGATTTCAACTACCCCATCATTAACTGGGAAAAATACTCATGTATCAACTCTTTTGCTCAACATTTTCTGGAATTCATAAATTCCAATGCCTTGGATCAACTTGTCCACACTCCCACCAGGGGCAGCAATATCCTAGACCTGGTCATTACCAACATGGGCAACTGGTGTTCCACACCAGAGGTCAGTTCCTCATTGGTCAGATCCAACCACAAGCTAATTACCCTAGACATACTCACCCCGCCCCCACCACCACCCCATTAGGGAAACCACTGTAAAATATTTCTCCAAAGCCAACTTCACCCTTTAAGACAGAAGTGGAAAACTTCATGACACCAATGCAGATGGACAATAGAGGTACGACTGCTGAATCCTGCACAAATGCACATTATAAGCACTTACACGAGTGCATGGATCATGCAATCCCTGACAGAACCAAGATGCTATCCTCCAAAAAAAGGAAGCCAATGTGGTGGTCCCCTGCCATAAACAAACTCTACAACAGAAGAAAGAAACTGTTGCAAAAAAGAATAAAATCCCATGATTGGAGGAACTCCATGGTCAGCCTCAGTAAGAAGTAGAGATCCCTCATAAAATTCTCCAAAGCTAGTTACGAAAACAAAATCACCACTAATTCTAAAGACAGCCACAAAGCATGCTATAGCTATGTCAAGAACCTCAATGGCAACACTCAGATATGCTCTGAGTTACAGCACAATGGCACTAAATATACAGAACCAACTGATATTGCCAACATCCTAGCAGATAGGTTCAGTGCTAATTTTACCCCCCTCTCTCCCCCTAAAGGACCCATCTCTATACCGGAAGAATGCAAAGTTCCTGTAATCATGGCTGCACAGGTAAAGACCACACTCTCCAAAGCCAAGAACACAGCATCCATGGGACCTGACAACATACCAGGCTGCATTCTACATGAACTACAGAACGAACTGGTACCCCACTTAAGTACCATGTTCAGTCACAGCCTTACCTCAGGCTTTGTGCCCACTGAATGGCACACGGTAACGGTCATCCCACTCCACAAAGGGGGAGCAACCACGGACCCACAGAACTACCGACCCATTAGCCTGATGAGCCTGGTCTGCAAGGCTATGGAACGTATCATCATGGAACTTATAAACAATGACATTGGTAATCTCCAAACTCTGGACCCCACCCAGTTCGGGTTTGTAATAGGTAGATCATGTCTTCTAAACCTGATAGACTTCTTTGAAGCAGTCACCAAAGTTGTAGATGAGGGTAAGGTGGTTCACACAGCCTATATAGATCTCGCCAAGGCTTTCGACACCATCCCCCACTCTGGAATTATAGATAAACTCACTAAACTAGGTATAAATCCCTATGTCACAAGATGGGTTGCCAACTGGCTCACTGACAGAACCCACACTGTGAAAGTAGCAGACTCCAAATCCGATTTCAGACCAGTGGCAAGTGGAGTACCACAGGCAAGGGAGCCCGCAGGATTTTTTGCAGGGGGGTGCAAACCTGAGCCCCACCCACACAGCCCCACCCCCTCCACCCACATAGCCACACCCCCTCCACCCACATAGCCCCACCCCCTACACTCACGCAGCCCCCTCCCTCACGCCGCCATTACAGGGTCCTATTACTTGGCTATTTCTCCCCAGTTGCCATAAACACTGTCAAAATTCTTAGTCTGCATACTGTTTTATGCTTTACTTCTACAATGATTACAGATATCTGGATTTAATTAGGAATCCATGATAAGTTGTTTTACATACACCATGTACATTGCAACTAACTCAAGGGAACTTTCAGCTGGCAGCCCTTTTGAATTCTGATCAAGAAGGCTTGGCTGTTCAGTTCTCTATACTGGAATAATTTCTCATTCATTGCTAATAATCATTTTATTTACTTGGGTACTAACAGAGTTTTACTTTTTACCTACCATAAAGACAAGATATTTGTTTTACCTCAAAATACTTCCCCTTGTTTTATTTATTTATTTGTAAGTGACTTAGAAACAACTACTGGGGAATAGTGTTCATTAGCTCAGTATTTTTCATGTAGGACACTAAACTGAGTCCCATGAGCCTGTTCAGATTATACAGATTTAAACAGATTAGTTTATAACACTAGTGCTATTTGGCTTCCAAGATTAGCACTCAGTAACACAAGTTGCTGTTTAAATAAAAGCTGGCATTCTGTGCTCTGAATGCATGACACGTTATAGCTGTATTTAACTTAAACTGTGTGCATTCACTAAATTATGTATATCTTTTAATTAATGCTTAATCAAGCATTTCTTCATAATCCCAACATTGACATAGTTGCAAATCATCACTTCATCTTTTTATAGATAATTCCAATAGCCCTAATATATGCACATTATTAATTATTTTTTCAAGGTTAGTTTTACTGAGTGGGCAAGGGAAATCCTGGGTGTTTTCCGATTTTGTGTGGTTGACCATTAGTTATATGAAACTGGGTCTGCATTATCACTGATGTGAACAACTTCATTATATGCTTAACTAAAAGCTTTAGACCTTTTTTCTTGACACAGCCATTACAGTATCCTTCCTGTTACTGTGATAAGCAAGAGTAGCCATGCATAAGAAGTGTACATATTTATACATATGATCATGCATGATTATAATATATACAGATTGTATTAATTATAATATAAAATATTTTAATTATATCCCTTCTATAATACAGCACCACTTGTTAGACGGTTTTAAATTTATAGTTTTGAATGTTTTTCCAGCAAGCAATGAAACAAAACATATGAACCAATAATGACAAACTGCCCAATTCAAAACATTTCAACCGTAAAAGGCCACTTAAACTTTTGTCATTACAATCCATCAATGTCAGTCAGTATGCACAATCTCTGCAGTTGTAAAAAAGTCATCTGAATAATTCCACATTATAGAGATCTGAAACTAATGAAGAGGTTGTTGCTAGAAAACTTTATATTTCAGCATTTCATCAACAAATTCAGTGCCTGCTGCCCTTGAAGAATACATTGCCTATGTTACATTAAAAATGGTAAGCTGGTATATTTGCAATACAGAATGAGTGGTAAGCTGAAAAACAAGTTCATAGTTATTAGGCATCTCATCCAAAGGAGGACATAGCCAGGACTGCAGCACTCCACCCCCTTAAAATACAAATCTACATGCTGTGGGAGTAGAACCTATAGCCCTCTGCATCAAGATGCAAGTATGCTACCTGCTGTACTACTAACACTGCTTTAAAATTCTATACCACAATAATGATACCATTTGCTAAACAAAACAGTTGCACATTTTAAGCAGACTTAGCATGAGCAGCAGTAAACTTCTCTTCCCTTGAAGCTCACAATTCCTTGAAAATACACTTGAAAATAAATTCTACCTGCTAACTCTAAATAGGGCATTTCACTTTCTCTCACACACCTCAACCTCTGCAAGAAATCTGGACAAAGCCCAGCGTAAATAGGGACAGATTATAAATATTGCTCTCATGAACTTAGAACATTGCTAGAATAACAGGATTTATGTTAGTATGCATTTTATATGATGGACAGAAGGAAGGTTGGTATATTGTGTGTTCAAGAGACCAGATGGAAGGGGAGTAAGGCTAGGTGTATTGGAGGTGGGTTAAAATTGTTTTATCATGGTGCAGATGGGAGGAGAAATGGCGTAGGAGTTATCCTGAAGAAACAGTATGCTAAGAGTGTTTTGGAGTTGAAAAGAGTGTTGGATAGAGTGATGTTTATGAAGCTGGAAATTGATGGTGTAATGATGAATGTTGTTAGTGCATATGGTCCACAAGTTGGGTGTGCGATGGATGAGAAAGAAAATTTTTGGAGTGAGTTGGATGAAGTGGTGATGACTGTACCCAAGGGTAAGAGAGTGGTGATTGGAGCAGATTTCAATGGGCATGTTGGTGAAGGGAACAGAGTGGATGACGAAGTGATGGGTAGGTATGGTGTTAAACAAAGGAATGCAGAAGGTCAGATGGTAGTGGATTTTGCGAAAAGGGTGGACATAGCTTTGGTGAATACGTATTTTAACAAGAGGGAGGAGCATAGGGTAACATACAAGAGTGGAGGAAGATGCACACAGGTGGATTATAG